>NC_056728.1:1475374995-1475674995 GCF_019279795.1 Protopterus annectens | reverse complement strand
CGATAGTAGTGTCCCACTAACGCGAAAGTGCACTTCAACAAAAGTGCACTTTCACGAAAGTCACTAAACCGAACGGGACATTTCCTGCACTGTGGTGTGATAGTGACGGACCTTAGGGTTAGGGCTTGGGTTAAGGATAGTGGATAGCTAGTAGGGCTATCCACTATCCTTAACACAAGCACTAACCCTAAGGTCCGTGACTACTGCACCACAGTACACGAAATAGGTCCGTAACTATTGCTCAGTAGAAGAAATACAGTTTCCTGCACTGTGGTGCGGTAGTCACGGACCTTAGGGTTAGGGCTTGGGTTAAGGATAGTGGATAGCTAGTAGGGCTATCCACTATCCTTAACCCAAGCCCTAACTGTAAGGTCTGTGACTACCACACTACAGTACAGGAAATAGGTCCGTAACTACTGCTCAGTTGAGGAAATACAATTTCCTGCACTGTGGTGCAGTAGTCACAGACCTTAGGGTTAGGGCTTGGGTTAAGGATAGTGGATAGCCCTACTAGCTATCCACTATCCATAAACCAAGCCCTAACCCTTCGTTTGTTCTAGTGACCTTCACGAAAGTGCACTTTCGCGTTAGTGGGATACTACTATCGTATTTCAAAATAGTGTAATTTTGATCGATAGTAGACCCATATATATATATATATATATATATATATATATATATATATATATATATATATATATATATATCTATATATATATATATATATATATGTATACACAAATATATGTATATATATATATATAATATATATATATATATATATATATATATATATATATATATATATATATATATATATATATATATATATATATATATATATATATATTTTGATATCTGTGCTAGCTTATCACATATGTGGTCTATAAGTTAATCTGAGATTTATAAAGACAGGTATTAGTTTTTTGCTGTTTGCATGTTATATTGCAGACAAATAGCACGAGATAGGAAAACTGCTGTTTATATTAGCTGTACTTAACTTATTTGAGTTAAGTAAGCCCATTTTATAACCTTAGTGAGTTACACAGATTCAGTTATATAGCTGTTTGTATTACTGTACCTAAATGTACATGATATATTTTAGGTGGCGCTGGGAAGCACATATAACACTAACTTAGATGGATATCTACATGACTGTTGTTGTCTTAGGCCTGCATATATAGTGATGATGTGTTAAGGTGGGGAAAACTCTCACTTACTGTCGAGTTTCAGTGGGGTCCGGCAATATGGAGCAATCCAGTCTGGTATCTTCTGGGATGTGTTCTCTGGTGAAGGTTGTAGTAGCAGTGCCAAACTTGCACCTCTGTTCAGTAAATGGCAGTTTATGCAAGGAGCTGTAGGTCAATAGTATTTCACATGTTGATCATAACAAACATCCATTAATGGGCTGACATCCTACCTTTATGTGCAATGTACACATGAAGCAGGTGCAGCATCTATTGATCTGTCCAGATGGGCACTTAAACATAGCACAGTCATCTCTCAAAAGCCATATGTAGGTTATCACTTACTGATGCAATGCTATCAGTTCACAGATAGAGAAGAATGACCTGGAATACTCTGTGTCATTTTCTCATTTACCACACAACAGGGGGACCGACCTTAGTGCACATCAGATGCTTAGTTATATTGGCAGCTGTACCGTGTATGTTTTGAAATCAAAGTGCTAGGTTGACGTCATCAAAACATACATGCATAATTATCCTACAATTACACTGATGCACACAAATGTGACTCAAAAATATTAAATGTTAATGAACTTTATTTATTGTGTTGGGCACAAAACATCCTTAAATAGAATGTTTAGACCAGCCGATCCTTGCCATTTTTCAGAAGCATCAAAGTCCATGAACATTTCCAAAGGTACGCGAGTTGATTTTCCTTTATCTGTGGTTATAGTAAATCTATTTATACTGCATCTTAACAAGTAGGTTTCAGAAGGCTGCATATTTCAAAGGAGCTGGCGAGTACCAACTCCTAAAATAGGCTACGCTCTATCTGTACACATGTTCCTTATAAAACTTTTGTAGTATGCATATGTCCTGACATATATCTGTGTTCTATATGTGCATGTATGTCTGTTGATAGACCAGTGCATACAACAATTGGTATGGCATTGTACTGCAATAAACTGATGTTGGTTTTCAAAATGTTGCAACATGTTGCCCTCAGCTGGAATACTCATTGTGGACATCGGCAGCTTATCTATAAGTGTAAACTGGTATCCTGCAGAATGGTGAATGTGACCACAGCATATGTGAACACTAAACTGAGCAATTATTTCTTTCCTGCACATTTTTCCTTCCACATTTGTGCATAAATTTTATCCTTCCATATGTGTGCATAAACTTCACTGCATTAACCATACATGTGTTGCCTGCTTTTTTAGTGCTGTGTAACATTGTCGTAAGTCATGTCAGATGATTCCAGAGTACCATCATGGAAGATCTGTCTACATTTGTCAGAAGACAAGTATGAGCCATAACTACAGTGTTGCTAGAAATGCATAATACTACACTTTGCAGGGAGTAGTGTTTTCCATTGTGAGGTTTGAGTCCTGCACCTTATCTCATTCAGGCCTTTATCACCCTCATGGTACATGTCCTGTCTATACCCACAGCTCCTAATAGCATTCAGACCATTTTAGGACTTACCAGCTAATAATAGGCAGTACTAAAAAGGGCAAGTAGTTAAATGACACTAAGATTTTAATCTGTGGTATCCTACAATAGAGAAATTAATTACTGTTTGCCATTTATCATTCATTTTTTTCATATTTATGTCCATATGTACTTCCAAGGAGTAATTTTCACATCAACATAACACATTGCTTCCTGAAGTGTGACATCACATGCTTATGTTACTATCATTTCGACACACTTATGATTCAAGGATCCCTATATGATTCAATACATTCATCAAACTCAAATTCAGGTTTATTAACGTGCCTCAAACAGGCACTGTACAACTAGTTAAGTAACAGATATTAAGAAAATTACAAACAAGCACACATGGAATTAGCCAAAAGCAAAGTCAAAAAGGTGTGTTTTGAGACCATTCATAAAGGCTGCAAGAGTAGGTGAGTTACTTAGTCAGTTGGGTAGCAGGTTCCATACAAAAGGGCCCTAATAGCAAAAACAGTGAAGGCCAGAGATATCGAGGTGGTAAGAAGCAACCTCAACAAGCTGAAAGACTGTAACGTAATTTCCAGTTTGGGACATGAGTGAAAGAGATTGCTCAAACAGGGATGCTCCAAATAATGAAGGGCAAGACAAGCTAAAACCAAGAGCTTAAAAATAATACATTGTCTTATAGGTAACCAGTGGAGTTCACAGATCTTGGGGAAATAGTATGGTAATGAGCTCCATTGAGGAGCCAGGCAGGAGAGTTTTGAAGAAGTTGAAGACAAGACAAGTCAATTCAGATACAGGCAGGCAAATTTATAAAGCATAGGAGTATTCCAATCATGATGAAACAATGCAAGGACTACAGATGGAAAATGAGCACAAGGAATAATACCCACTAATCTCAGCTTGTGTGGTGTTCCTCACAGACAGATTGAGCAATATCTTTTGAGACACTGCAGTTATATGTAAATGTGTAATAACACACCTTACAGGTGTTGCAGTAACAGCCACATACATTGCCTTTGTGGAGGCATGGAATTCCTGGGGTGCCATGTGATGCTTCTGTCCCTGCAGTATCAAGCATGGCACATGTCATGTATGCTGCCTGTACATTTCAGGGGTGTAAGCCACTGTAAGGCAACAGTTCTGACACACCATCTTGATGTGTTATCGAGTTATGTTGTTACTATCCCACTTAACGTATACAGTCTTACTTGGGTGATTCATTATGCTACTTTCTCCTAGTCCTCTTATCTCCAGTTGCCCTCACACACAGTGATGTATATGCATACACATACACATACACACATAGCAGTCCACGTGTGCTATGAGCATATTTTGGTATTTCAAATAACAGTGGCACTGATCACATACAGTACATACACAGACAAGTTTGTCTGCAGTAGTTGCTGTACATGTGCTAATGTCTTAAATATATAGCTACACATGCTGTATTTCATTACATACATCCTCATGCATTTCTACTGTCCTTCCCTGTATGATTTCCACCTGATATGACATGAGACATATAGGATAATTTCACTGTATGCTTGATGTCATCATGTTCACACCACATATGAATTCATGTGCCTATGTGCCTGTCACGTATGGTGTAGTTATACAGTCATAAATGGGTACACATTACATATTGATTTTTTCTGTGTATGCATGACATTTTAGGACTTATAGTTCTGAACCAGACATCATCATGTTGCCTGAGCCACATACAGCCTCCATCGCCCATGCCTGCTTTTTTTTCCCCATTATCTCTCTCTCTCTTGTGTCTTTATGTGCATTTTGTGAAACTTGTAGACGTGTATGGTTTTTGGGGTAGATCAGCTGCACTTTAGGCTGTCAGACCACCATGTTTGATGTAATAATGTTGTGCAGTGTGGTACACATGGTCATCATTTGTCCATCCTTTTGTGGTGTACACTGCAGTGCACTCCAGATGTGTCCAGACATCTAAATCTTGCTTTCAGCATGCCAAACACTTGCTCAATGGTGTTCTGAGTCATGGTGTGCATTCTGTTAAATGCTTCCCCAGCCAGCATGGATGGGTGTCTGGGTGTTGCCATTAGCCAGGGCTCCAGTGAATAATATAAATATCTGTATTTAGAAAGATGGGTATATAGATAGATAGATAGATAAATAGATAGATAGATAGATAGATAGATAGATAGATAGATAGATAATTATAGATATATGTAGAAAAAATATTAGCAATGCAGTTTCACATGTTATCAGATCACAGAACAAAATTTTTATATAAAAGTATAGCTACCAAGTGAAAGCTTGGCAGGGATATCATGCTCCTGGAACAGTGCCCTCAAAGCACTTTCTCTTTGTATAGCAACATCATGTACTCTACCAGGGTGCATTGCCATTGGGTTAATGGTGAGGCAGACCAACTTCCAAGCACACTACCTGACAAGTAAGCAATGCCCACCCACTTCTGTTTTAGTGCAGTTCTGCACTTTGTCTGTAGTGATTTCAGCTGGCATGTAGGTGCAGTCATTTGCACTGAGGACATAAGGAAATTTTGCTATGGAACACAATCATTCCATGGCGGTTTACTTGGGAAGTAGATGTACTCATTCACCTTGCTGCATATGTCTGCAAGGAACTATCCCAATATATGGCTAGCGGCTGTCTGAGACACTCCTACAGTATTGCCCATATGCCACAGAAATCTTCTAGAGGCTGATATAAAAAGGCTCAGACAAACTTTTGTTTCTACTGGGACAGGGTTACCGCTCAAGCTACAAGGGGATGTGTGCTATGGCATAAGTATCCTTCTTTTGCAATTCTGCTCTAGGTCTGCTATATATATATATATATATATATATATATATATATATATATATATATATATATATATATATATATATATATATATGTATATATATATATATATGAGTGCATGCCCATTTCTGTCCATATGTTGGCTTGCAGAACATTGAGGTAAACAGATTGACTTCTGTCTCATGACATTTCAGAAATGAGTCAACCTAGTTTCTGCAGCGGGGTTAGTTCTCATTCATCCATCCTTACTATGCAATGAAATTGGAATTGACAATATGGCCTGTGCAACACACATTGACTTGACAGAACTCCTTTCTCTCTCTCTCTTCATATCTATATATATATATATATATATATATATATATATATATACATATGTGTGTGTGTGTGTGTGTGTGTGTGTGTGTGTGTGTGTGTGTGTGTGTGTATATATATATATATATATATATATATATATATATATATATATACTTGCATGTGTCACTGTTACGGCAAAAATAAAGCATTATGGTAACTATGGAAATAGTATTTCTGTTTAACTTTACACTTTAGAAAAGAAAAAAAATGATTAAATCCTGTTGTGTTATATACATAGTATGAAAATATAATATTGTTTATGAAATAGCTAAATCTTAATATGTTTAGAGCAAAGGATCTTGAAATGTCCATCACAGTTATGCACACTTTAACTAGATTGTAAGATTATACTGGCTAACATAGGCAACAGTGACTTATCTTCTGTGGTCCGGTGACAATGTAAACAAGGGCAATGTTCTGTTAATACTGTAAGACTGAGAAAAATAACACATAACACATTAATGGATCATGAGAAAGTCATCTGAAGCATAAGATGTGAAACAAAAAAAAAAAAAGAAAAGAAAAAGAAAATCAGGAACACAACAAAAAGGTGCATCATATTTTTACGACACAAAAATCAAGAAAAAATTTATGGACAAATGTTAGCAATTAAGGAAGAATTTCTGTGTCTGTCTGGGCTCCATAGCTCTCAACCTTATTGCAAGAAATCTGGACAGGGTCAGAAATAATGGGGACAAAGGCCCCAAAATAGGGGCAGTTTTTAAATATCACTCTTACAAACATAGAAAGTTGATAGAATATCGTGTTTTGCATTAGCATGAATTTTCGGAAGGGTATCAAGTCAGAATCTCAAATACTTGTCATTACTTTTTGACTTCAGTCTGCAAACGTTTGGCAGTGATATGCCAGAAAACCAGTTTTATGAGTAACAGGCCAAAAATATGAGGCAAAAATCTGGACATTGTGCAAAAATCTGTACAGTTGAGTGTTATCATCTGGGAGAGAATACAAATATTCTGATTAAATGTTTTATTTGTTGTCCAACATATGAACAACTGGACAATAATTATGAGGTACTGAAGTATGGCTGATGAGCAGCTAGTCTGTTTCCAAAGTGGATCCAGTAGAAAAGCTGACTGCATCTGTTGAAACACTGCCTTCATCGGCACCATCTATAAATGCAACGGAAATGAGAAAGAAGTATTCTTTCCAGATCTGACATTCTGCTTAGTGATTCATTCTATTGCAGTTTAAATCAGGTAACCTGCAGCTGAGATGGATAATGGCTGTGCTCTTACCTTACAGAGCTGAATAAATATCAATGTATGAAAGTACAGACTACTTAACCTAATTTTTATGGTAGAAAGGCTAATATAATGACTAGGAATCAATAAATATGTAATTTCACACACATTAGAACCTTTTAATGTGACACAGATTTGGTATGCTCAGTGATGCAAAACACTATGAATAAATTGAAACACTGCTCTTTTGACACAGTTGTGGCTTCAGCTAAACATCTGTATTGTGGCTTTGGTCAGAATGTGTGAAGGGCACATTGGACACACTAATAACAACACAAACTAATTGTTGCCTTCCTTTTTCCCTTGTCTCAGTTTACTGTGAGAATCCTGTGTCCCAAACAAAGACCGTGACTGTTCATTCTTGATTGCATAGTAGTGGCACCCTCAACTCATACCCACTTTCTCCTTTCCAAATCTGTGCACATTTTTAAACCACACATCATACCAAATAGTTATCTTTCAATCTATGTCATCACATATTAGAATTAGATCCCCTCCTCATCATATAATATAGCTTGCAGTGCATCATCACCCCATTCTTTGGCTGTCCTCTTTTTATATGCAGGAACGTATTCCTGTTTCCCCTGAACACTCCCCTCTCTAGCAGTATCAGGCCATATACAGTTCTATATTTCCACACTGTGCTACACTGAGTGATTTAGTTCTAAAAAGAAATGACTTGTATTACTGGGCAAAGTATAAACATTGTAAAGCATTTAGCTAAGTATGTCATGAATAGGTTAGAAAAAGGAATACTGCCTGACATAATTAACAGCATACATCTATTTATACAATAAAAATGTTTTCCCTGTAGTTCTGTCTGGAAGGAATGGCAGACATTAAGTGGGTGATTCATAACTCTCCTATATGTATGCCACCAGCAGGACAATGCCTGCTACCAGAAAAGGGTTACATGTCCTGTCTTAGCCATTGATCACCCTCCCCCCCAACACACACACACGTACACACATACCCAAATAGGCACTGTTACGTCCTGGGGCTAACATCTTACATGAACTGTGGGCCTTTTTTAACAGCAGCTCCATGCAATGAATTAACTGTCAGATTTCAAAACTGAGTATTGCACTTCTGGCCCTACTACCCACCCACAGCTGATGTAATCCCACCTTATGCAATGCTGCATCAGCTTGCAAACATTATAATCAGTGATATATTGTCTCTGGGTCACAAGCAACCTTTCCCTCTGTTATGTAATGGACTAGCTCATTTGAATAAGGATTTTCTGAAGTCTACCTATCAAAAAAGACATTCTAGAATACTAAATAAGTAATACAAGAAAGTAAACATATATTCATTACCATTCATAATAAGGTGATTTAAATAGCTATTAAATATAGATAATAAACTAATTCTTTATATTGTTAAAGATATTTACAATGAAAGGAACTCAGAAAGCAGCACACTGTAATTAACTAACTATAATAATGTAAATTCCTTAGGAAAAAAAACACTGCCAAGACAGAGTTGAAGGTCTGGCTGCCTGGCAGTCCTTAGCTATATAAGATACATCATTTCTCATAAAGTATGCCATATAAATAAAATAACTGTAAGTCATAGATTGCAGAAAACAGAACTGCTTAGAATGTCTAGAAAATGCTCCCAAGAAGAATGTGTAAGAGTTAATGAGAGGCAGGGAAGATTTTTTTTCAGGGGTTTCAGAGTTACACTATGAGGGGCCTTACATGTTAAGATACCTTACATAAAAGTCGTTTTCCAAAAACCATATACTTTTACAAGCTACAAAGCACAAGCGTATAATAATTCCTTCTGACAGGAGCTAGACTGACGCATTCAGCACTAGCTATAACCATTAATGTTCACCTCCAGACAGAGGTCAAGTTGCAGTAATGAGCAGAGAACTCACTAGGCATGAGCATTTTCTGGGACAGGTTCATATTTAATCTGACATTTCCCACACTCTGTAGTGTATAGACAGTACAACAAAGATGCAATGTTTAAGGATACTTGATTTTTCAGTGCCATCTCCTTGTTAAAGATTTTTCCTGTGCTATTCATGTGAATAAGTGAGGTTATCAGGTCTTTACTGAAACGACATATGAATTTGCAGGGTAGCAGAATGGTATCAGGCAGATAAAATCACTGATGGAAAACTAAGCTTTAACAATACAGCAGAACAGCAGAACAGGGAGGCAAAAGTGTAAGGGTGCATGGTGTATTACTGAGCTAGCTGTAATTAAGTACAAGGTAGTTTAGCTGTGTATGTGTCTTTCATTGTCATTCTTTGTCTTTCTTTCTATATGTTTGTCTATACACGCGTTATACGTATAGATATACAATGAGCGAGAGATATTATATATAGACACATGCTCACTCTATATATAGAGTGAGAGAGATGTGAAAAGGTTTACTGGTATATATCATGATTGTGTTTATTTGTTTTCCAGGGTAGAGTACTGACCTCCACCAAGCCTTTTTAGGCACAGCTTAGGGGTAGTGTCTGGTTAAGCCAATTATTCAGAGTCACACAGTTAGGCAATGGAATCAAACCTTGCACCACTGGACCACAGGAAACAGATTATTAAAAGCTCCTTAATCCTCTTCTAAGCCAACTGCAAGATAGTATCATGCACTCACATTTCTTATCCTATACTATGTCCTCCATTTTAGATCTACAGGATACTAAACTGGCAAAACCAAAGATAGTAAGATTTTTCGCAATGGAAGCTATAAACTCTGACTGTAGTGGCTTTGCTCCAACACCCCAACTATCTAATGTACTACAGTCAGGGTCAAATCATATCAGAGAAATAGACTAAGTATATCTCACTTTAAGTTGTGTTTGTGCAACTTTACAGGAAATATATTTTGAGACTGAGAGTCACTGGGAGATCCTCCTCATCAAGTGATGTAGGGGCAGTTGCAGCCCCTGCAGAATACTTTGAAATGCATTAGTGTTATTACTGTTTTTTGAGTATGCTCAGGGAGTTTGTCATTGTTGTGGATATGTGAATATGTGCGTGTGTGTGTGTGTGTGTGTGTGTGTGTGTGTGTGTGTGTGTGTGTGTGTGTGTGTGTGTGTGTGTGAGAGAGAGGGAGAGAGTATGCTAGGGTCTGAAAATTCCAACATAATTCACACAAATATTATATACAGATCCCTTAATAAATGGGATGAAATAGGTACTAATATGAAAACACTGCATGCTATCATTATGTTAGTAAAGGGACAGGAAATATTATTGACAGAGGATATGATGTGACAGATCTTAGCTGGAACACCTTGACTACATACGCATATAAGAGTAGGATCATTCCTGATGTCCATTAAGTAGCTAACCTCATCCTGCTAGTATTAGGCTTAGTTTATGAAAATTAATTTTGATCCCAGTGGTCTCAAACAGAGAGGGGGATGAGATATCAGACCAGGCAATGATCAGCTGTTTTGGAAAAATAGATAGAGTGGTGCAATTCATCATCAGCTGATACAATCAACCCATCCAGCCAAGAAATAGAGTTTTTGAGTACAGGAGACAAGGTTTTGTTTTACAGGGTCAATGCCCCAGGAAAAAGAAAAAAAAAAAGGACACACTCTCTTTACTGTGAATACAATACCTCCAAATCCTACACAATATTCTGTGCAGTTATTACAGTGTTGGGAAGGAAGTTCTTTGGGTTATATTTCAAACTGTTACAGAAAAACAGCAAATGTTAATGAGCAATAAATGCAGAAACTAAAACTAAGGAAACAAAGACCAAGGTTTTCAGATCAGTTGGCATCAAAGACTAAGGAAACTCCTAACATTAAGGAAATAAATGGAACAGGCAAATCAGAAAAAAGACATAAGGCCATTAATAACAGAATTACATTTGAAAGGCCACGCATATTAATGTTCAAACCCACAGTAAGATACCTTATTAACATACAGTGTGCTGGCAAAGCTAAAAACTGGGTGTGATGCTGAAGAAAGGATGATGAAAAAGGGCAGGATTTTACACCAATATTCTGATTTGTGTTTATGAATTAGTGGAAGATAAAAGCCACATTACAGAATCAGCAGAAATGCCATTGATAAGGGGGCTTCTCCTTCTTTTTCATGGCATAAAGGGAACTAAAAAAAAATAAATATAATGGTAGATAGAGCAATATAACCTCACAGAGTTTACTCTGGAGTTCTTATAGATTGAGTTGAAAATCAATTATACTTCAAATAAAAATTTTTGGACAATGATGAGAGGAATGTAATGTTTCTAAAGACATGAAGTTGGTAGAATTAGTAAATTCATCTACTTGACTTTGTTTGCAGGCAAATTAAGATATTTGCTATTATTGCAGAAAGTAAGATGAACTGGAATGTATGTTAAAACTCTTGGAAAACATATAGGATGATCATAGTTTCATAGGTGAATACTAGTTGTCACTCTTCCTTCTCTAACATAGATGACAAGCTGGCAGGGTAGTTCATTTAGGTGCTTTATTACATAGAAACACATCAGGATGGATAGCAGCATCATCAAATATAAACAAACTGATGAACAGACAGACCTTGCATAAATACATGCTTACATCTAAACAGCTTACTAGAAAATGGCAGTTATGCTCGCACATGCTCAGTATTTATACACTTGTGCAAGCCCTTGGATAGCTTCTTAAAGGTACATACACACAAATTGATCTACATCCTCCCTCTTAAAAAGATTGCCCTTAGTAAAAACAACATTGGAGTTAGACATGCAGTATTATAGACAGAAACAAACACAGTGTTCATGTCCAAGTTGCCATGTATCTATAACATGGTCTGGAGATGCGACCAGATCTGATAACATAACAGTCTGGACTGGGTTTAGCAACAAGGACAGTCTTTGGTGAGCAAATCATATCAGGAACTTCTGCATTCATCACAGGAATAGGAATATTCTCTGGAACTTCCTCTAGAACTGGAACACTGGACAACTCAGTCTGAGATAAAGAGTATTTCTGAGCGGCTATGTGCTGTGGTATAGGCTCGGACACCGGCATCAAATTTTTATGATTCCACCTAAACTCTATTCTTTGTGATTCCACAATGTTTGATCTCAGCTCTGGGCAAATATTCTTCCTGACTCCAATGTGATCATAACCTTTGGACGTCTGCATCCTTACCACTTCTCCTTCTCGTACTGGATTGATCGGTTTGCTGATCTTGTCATAGTAGGACTTCTGGGTTATATGCTTTGTCAACAGATTGATTTTCACTGACCTGTTGTTTTTAACACATGGAACCAACAATTGACTACTGATTGGTAATGTGGTTCTGGTTTGTCTCAACAGAAGTCTCTGATCAGATGAACCAAGATGTTTATCATGAGGAATATTTCTGAGATTCAAGAGATTCAGGAAGACATCATTATTGTCTCATTTTGACTTCTGAGTAACTGTTTTGCACTGTGAGCTGCACATTCTACCAAACCATTTGACTGCGAATACTCTGGGCTACTCATGACATGAGCTAAGTCCCACTCTTTCATTCTTCAGCAAATCCCTTGAACTGTTGGCTTGTAAACTGTGTGCCATTGTCAGAAATAACTTTGTGCAGTCTACCATGGACTGCAAAATGATGCTTCATCTTAGTATTGACAGTACTGGATGTTAAGTTAGGAAGTAGGTCAATCTCGGACCAATTAGAATAAGAGTATACTAATACCAAATAACGTTGACCATTCCACTCAAAAATGTCTGCAGCTACTATCAACCAAGGTAGTTCAGGAATCTGGTTTAGTTGAAGTGGTTCTTTCTGTTGGTGTGGTTTAGTACTATTACACACACAACAAGATGAAGTGCTCTCTCAATATATTCTGACATAGAAGGCAAAAATGCTAGTTCTCTCACCCTTCTTTTGGTAGAGTCTGCTTCCAGGTGACCACAATGCAAGATAGTAATGTACTCTTGTTGCAAGGCCTTTGGAACAATCACTTTCAGACTTTTTATAATGTTACGCTTGTCAAACAAAATCTCATCTCTGTAAAGAAAATAAGGTTGCACTTCTTGCGGTAAACTAGATTGCCTTGACAGCCATTCTTGACTGATAAAGTGGTTGAGCCTCTGTAAAACTAGATCTGTGGCTATATGATCTCTCAGCTCATCAAGACATGTGGAAGAAAAATGTCTCCCTTCCATGACTTCAGAATCAAGGTTCTCATTCTCAAGCTGTTCAGTGGTGTTTCTGGGTGATCTGGATAATGTATCACCAAGATAGAGAAGTTTGCCTTTCTTGTAGACAAGAGTGAAATTACACTTTTGCAATCTCAACATCATACACTGCAATCTGGCTAAAGCTGTAAACACAGGCTTTCTCAAGATAGTGACCAGAGGTTGGTGGTCTGTTTTGATCTGGATAGGTCTACCATAAACATAATCATGGAACTTCGAACATGCAAACACAATTACAAAAAGCTCTTTTTTGATCTGAGCATACTGCATTTTAGTTTGGGTAAGATTGTTTGATGTATAGGCAACCGGTTGACCCTCTTGTAGAATGACTACATCTAGACCAAATCTCGAAGCATCCCCTGAAAGAGTAATTGGCTTGTGAACATCACAGTATCTGAAAGTTGGTGGACTAGCAATTCTCTGTTTCAGGATATCAAATGCTGTTTGATGTTGCTCTAACCAAGACCATGATACATCTTTACTTGTCAGCTCTCTAAGCAGTGCTGAAAGTTGGCTGAAGTCTGGAATGAAGTTGCCTAGATAGTTAACCATGCCAAGAAAATGTTGCAGAGCTTGAACATTGTCTGAAGCTGGCATCTCGAGAATGGCTGTTTGATTTGAAGGGTCTGGTCATACGCCTGAACTAGTAAATAAATGACAAATGTAAGTGACTTCTTATAGCCTGAATTTGCACTTCTGTGGATTGAGCTTAAGATTCACATGACCTGCTCTTTCCAGAACGTTTCTAAGGTTTCTGTCATGCTCAGCTTCACAATCACCTCCTACTAGTATGTCGTCTACTATAATAGCACAAGGATACCCAGAAAAAATTTGCTCCATTGCACGTTGAAAGACTTTACTTCCAGAATTTACCCAAATAGCATTCTCAAAAATCTGTACCTGTCAAATGGAGTAGTAAACACAGTGAGCGATGATGATATCTTGGCAAGCTGAATTTGCCAACATGAACTTTTTGCATCCAAGACAGAAAAACAGTGGCATTTGATATCAGAGCTGCAACTTCTTCAACTGTGCACATTGGATGATGAGGTATTTTTAGTGCTTTGTTCATATCCCATGAATCAATACATATTCTGATGTCATCTGAGCTTTTCTTATGAGTTACCACTATGGAAAACGTCCACTCAGTAGGAATAGACTAACCAACTGGACAAATCACATCTTGTTGCACCATTTTATCTAACTCAGCTTTGACTCTGTCCTGCATGGCTATTGGAACTTTTCAAGCTGGCCTGATAACTGGACTGACACCTGGGTCTAACTTCATGGAGTACACAACTGGAAGCTTCTCTAGTTTGTCTTCGAAAAGATCAGCATAGATAGAAAAATATATTGGGTGAAATTAGAGTAGTGGTCTTTTAAGCTAACATAATGGACTTCCTTGTTAAATGAAAGCAGTCACATTTTCAAACTGTCTCTGAGTCCTAATAATGACTGGATGTGCCACTTGACCACATAAAATAACAAGTTATGACATCTCCTAGCAGAGTAACATGAAAGCACTACTGAGCCTACAGTCTGTAGTTCTTCACCACCATAAGCAAGAAGCTTTGCACACTTTGCCAAATCAAGCCTTTCACCATGACACACTCTAGCAAATGTTTCTGCTGACATAACATTGCACTTGGAACCTGTGCCCACTTTGAGCTCTATGGGTCTTCCATTTATCCGAACATTACAAAATACTTCATTCTTTGCCCTTAAATCTACTGCATTGACTGTTTCATAAAGCACTGGCACACCATCAACAGAAAGAGTAGGATTGCAGCTTTCTAATTGATCAACTAATTTCTTAAAATGTTCCCTTTTAACTCATTACATCCGAATGATGCCTCCAGGTGCATTTGCAGTTAACTCCTACTGATGCCTCTATGTGTCAAATATTGCTTGTTCATATTTGCATCAATAATTCCAAAACCATGCTATGTACAAGATTTTAAAAGATTTCATCTTAAAGCTTACACAACAGGAAACTCAACTGAATAAATATTTGATCTCTGTCTAGTGCAGGTTAAGAGATATTAATTGTTGCTTTTATGATATTAATTTATATAGATATAATTTTCACATTTTTTAAAATATCTCAACAACCATGAAACACAGACAGTACTCCTTAGCCTCTTATGAAAGCTGTCAGCTACACGAATAAATTGCTGCTGACAGTATGTGTGTAACTTGTGTGGCTGCTGAGATATTGTAAGTTGTTTGCAAAATATAACAAATGTAATACTTACTGCGTTTACTGTGAGTTATAAAATTCAGTGTAAGACCTAGAACCTAAAGAATACTACCACTATAAAAATAGTTAGTGCTGAAGGGTTTTCCTTTTAAACTTCTTTCATAACCCCTATGGTTCCAGGGATATGAACATTTGCTTGAAATGTGAGGAGATGATTTGATTCTGTCAAAAGGCTTAGGTTTCGAGTCTATGTTACAACATCAAAGGCTTAGGTGATCGAGCACCTAAACACTGAACTTTTAATAACAAAAGAAAAAAAACAGCGAACGGACGATTTAATGCAGGGAAAGATTTCCCTTGGCCGTTTGCTGGATTTTGCCATTTTGTCTACTGTAGAGCGATCTCGAACTTGGTATATTTAGCTGGGGGGGGTGTGGAGGGCACAGCACCCCCACATCAGGGGGGTGAGGGGGTGAAGCCCCCCACTTAGTTTGGGTGTAAACCGACCGACGTGTTTTTCTCCGCTGTTCAATGTTTTGGAGTTTGATATTACAAGTTCGATGTTTAGGTGTTCGATCACCTAAGCATTCAATCTTGTAATATAGATACTTAGGCTCCACCCATTGGAAGTGAGAGTGCAAACTTCCTGACCTCCTTTGGAGTCAATGAGTTAATGAAAGACTGTAGCATAGTCCAGTTTCAGATTTGCTGTCTCTGGGCCTGGTTGTTATTTTACAGTGGCTGTTTGTTCTGAGCACATTTTCCAGGACATCTTGGATTAGCAGAAGCCATTCTTCACGTTAGTGAGACTATTGTGTAGATTGGCCACTGGCTGGTAAAGGCTGGCTGGTCTAGGACTTGGAATAAGCACCTCAATGGTTCTTTTGAGCTTTTATTTTAAAGTTGTTTCAGGTTTGAACATTCTAGCACTTAAGCCCTACCTTTCAGAGGGTTTCTGTTTATTCACACTGAGCTGAAAGGAGGAGGGGCACTGACTACAGCTCTGATGTGTGATATGTAACAAGTATCCTGTTTTCTTGGTTATTTTTTATTAGTTATTGCTTATTCTTACCATTTATTGCACTTTTTATTGTCTGCTGCCTACTTTTTATGGTATTTTATTGCTATAAGCTAATCTGCACTGTTGCACTGCAATTATCTGCCTTTCTGGGCCTGTTAAAACACTTTTGTTGTTGTCTGACTGTAAAGCCTTTTTAGCTAAATTTCATTGTGTGAAAGGTATTAAGTGGAATTTTTCTCAATTTGTTAGGCATCTGTTTGTTGTTCTGATTTTCCTGCCAAGGAGTGCATCATATAACTGATTTGTTTGCAGTCAAAAGCATTCTCTAGAGTCTCCTTGCTCCTTTTTCTGTTTAAAACTTTCATTAAGTGTCTCACTACTGTTCTTCTGCTGTGATAAACATTTCTGTAGTATTTTCTGCCTAAAATAGTGTAGCTAGTAGCTGTAGCATAGTTTCCCACCTTCCATCCCTATTGTTGTCTTGCTCTTAAACTTGGTGGTTTTGCAGTTACCCGGCCCAATTGTAAATTTGATCTGGGGCAATATTCCCAGTCCAGTCTTATTAGCTCTTTCTACCTAATACAGAGCGATCATTTGGGAAGGCCAACCCCCTTAGTTTCTTAACCAAAAAAAAAAAAAACACTTTATTCAGCTGCTTTTACAGTATTTCTGTTTCTTCCTCCTATTCTATTACTTCATCTTCTTTTTTCTGCTACTTGTTCTCTAAAGTATTCAATTGCATCTCTTCTGCTGCATTTATTAATACTTGTTTTTAGCCTGATTAAATTGTGTTATTCTAATCCTCTTAGTTTTTGTTTAAGCACTTGGGCTTTAGGCCTACCCCTTAGCTCTCCCTGGCCTCTCTCCCTCAGATTCTGACAAATATGGATGGACAATTTCCTACGGTTTCTCCTGCCAGCCTGGTTGATATGGGCATCTTCAGACAGTTTAGCAACTGCTTCATGTACATGAACAACCATCTACTACTACCACCTAGGGACACAATTTGTGAGAGATGCAATTACATTAAGAACCTAAAGTCGATGCTGTCTCCCTCACAAGCCAGTATATCTGGCACTGATAAGGTTGTCAACGTAATCACTACACCTCAAACACCACCCAATTACACAACACACACCAGCATATGCAGAGGTTCTCAACAAAAACAAACCCAAGCAAAGGAGACCTCGGAGGCAAAAACATATGCGAATTCCACAACCCTTCACACCACATTCCACGCATAGTCCACACACCTGTGTCTCACAACCACTACAGCCTAACCATCAACCCAACATATTAGTCATAGTAGACTCCATTGTGAGACAAACAGATGTTCCTCTCACCAGACTGGATAAGGAGAAAGTAACGGTTAGTTGTTTGTCAAGTGCCAGAATCTGCCATATCACACATGCACTCAAGTCTCTCAACAACAGGTACTGTTATGACTCTTTCATAGTCTATGTTGGCATGAATTACTTGAAACATACCTCCCTGGACTATATGAAGAGAGACATGATTGAGCTCACCAAATATGTGTCCCAGGCAGGTATGTCCCTAGCCTTAAGCAGCATTCTACCGTCACCCATAATGATGCCTCAATACAAACAGAAAATTATTGACATTAACAATTGGCTTAGCTTCTGGTGTCATTCCAGGGGGACCTGGTAACTGACAGCCTAGGAAGATATGATCGACAGACCACGATGCTTTGCTAGAGATGGCCCGCATCTGTCTCGCATCTGTCTCGCTTGGTCTTCAGGCTTCTGGCAAAGGTCCTTGCCTCCCCCATAGTTTTTTTAGGAAAAGTCATGAGGTCAATACTGCCAACATAAAAATTTCATCAGTACACAAATTAAAGGTCATGCTGCTAAACTCTAGGAGTCTAAGCATGAAACTGTGCTCATTGTAAGCATTCTTAACCCTGGAAGATGCTGGCATTTGTGCAGTCACAGTAACCTGGTTCAAAGCTGTGGACAGCACCCCAGCCTTACCTGGTTTCTCATCCTATCATACATTCAGACCCCAAACTGTGTGCAGCAAAGCCAAAGGAGGTGGAATTTCAATATATATTAAAGACACACACACCTCCAGGCTGGTCAATCAGTAGTGAATGTAATAACGGACCTTAAACTTTTTATTAGAACAATAAACTAAAAATGTTTTATACCTAGTAATGTACCAGTACTGTTGGCATTTCAAAATTTATGTGAGCAAGATTAAAGAGGTATATATATAGTGGCAAAAAGCAATGGGTTATAATGAATAAAGATAATTACCTAAACTCAATGGAAAAATTTTAAATGATACAACAGCTTTCAGAATTATTAATCAAGAAGACATTAGAAAAGTATTAGTACCATCAATATGGCTATTTTATGATTTTACAATTACAAGAAGAAGACAGAGACTTATTTTTTTTTTTTTTTTACCATGCCCATACCATTACACCTATAAGTAGAGTTAGTAAGTTAAACACTAATGAAATAATGTTTAAAATACAAATGGATAGTACAATACAGGAATTAATGAAATAAGAAAAATATTGATGCAAAACCATATTTCTGTTTAGAAATGTTATAACTGTACATGCTGTGGAGACATTTATGAAGGAACTAGCCACATGTTCAAACATCCTGTAAACAAGATTACCATTTTAATATTAAAGCCAAGCCACTTGTACTACTGCAGTTGTATATATTATATAGGTAAAACTATAAGAAAATTAAAGATCGAATAATTGAACACAAGTAAATAATAAACTAGAATTTTGAAACCTGTGTTAAAATTTTTACAGCAGAGTAAAATTAAATGATATGTATTTTTAAAGTTTTTTTAATATATTTGATGAATGATCATATATGATTTGCTGCAAGTCATGTGACATAGACCCATACTATATATTCACTGTGATTTTAACTTTTAAATGTATGCACTGAAGAAGGGTTCTTTGACCTGAAAGCTTTGCCGTGTTTTATAAACAGTTTATCTTCCAGCTTTTTTGTGTATGGTCAATCAGTATGACACACAGGAGACACTCCATGTGCAGTTACCATTGACAAGACCCTTATTGAAATCATAGCTAGCTACAGAACCCCAAATATGACTCAAGATGCCCACTCCACCTAGCTGGACCTCTTTGAATCTATCAAGATTCAACCCTTTACCCTGATCCTTGGTGACTTTAACTACCCAACCATAGACTGGAAAAACTACTCAGACAAGACCACAAATGCTTAGAGATTCCTTGATTTTATCACTGCAAATGCCTTGGAAGAGCTATTTGTTATGTGATAATAACTTGGACTTCATATTAACCAACATGAGTAACCACTGGATCACCCCTACAGTATCATCCTCCCTGTTAATATCCATCCATAAAGCCATCACTTTCGAAGTCACCATCAGTCCTGACCCCCTATAGCTAGGATCCAGCAAAAACCATCTCCAAAGCTGATTACAACCTCCTGAGGGATGGTATCACTATAAACAGCTTCACAGCCCCCTTCCCCTCTGTGGAATTGGCACCAATGTCCAAATCTACACCAAAGTACGATACGTCCATTTATATAGATACATGGAATCAGGAATACCTGAATGGACAAAATCATCCTTTGCAAAGAATAAACCTGCCTGGTGGACATCTGCACTAAATAAATTATATAACAAAAGGAAAAATTGCTGTTCAGTGCCAAGAAGGAGCAGGTGCCCAAATTGGAAGCAATTTCTCCTTAGCCTGAACAAGTAAATAAGGGTACTAGTGAAATCCTCTAAAGTCAGCTTTGAGTCCAAATTGGCCACATCTACTAGAGTCAATCATAAGGCCTTCTTCACATGTCTGCAATCTCAAAGGAAGCACCCAGATCTGTTCAGAACTGGTGGTCAAGGATACCACATACACAAATGCTGTAGATATAGAAACCTACTGGCTGACAAAGTTTGTGAAAACTTCACCCCTCTGTCCCCCCCCATCAGTAAATCAGGACATCCCCAGTACCTGTCCCCCCTCCCCTTATCTGTAGGGAACAGGTCATCATTGCCCTCTCAAAGGTAAAAAATCCAGCCTCCATGGGACCCAATAACATCACAGGCTGCATCCTACATGAACTCAGGCATAAACTTGCAGCACTATTACGCACCCTATGCAACAAAAGCCTGAGTACCGACTTTGCCCCCGCTGAGTGGAGGACAGCCACTGTCATCCTTTACACAAAGGTGGAGTGTCCACCAATCCAGGAAATTATAGACCCATCAGCCTAACTAGCCTGATCTGCAAGGCCATGGAATGGATTATCATGGACCTCATTAACAGGGACATTGGCAACCTCCAAACACTCGACCCCAGACAGTTTGGCTTTGTCAAGGGGAGGTTATGTCTGTTAATCCTAGCTGACTGTTGAGACAGTCACCAAAGCCATGGACGAGGGGAAGAAGGTACACTCTACCTACCTTGACCTGGTCAAAGCCTTTTACACTATCCCCCACTCGGGCATAATTGATAAACTCTTTCAACTAGGCATCAATTCATATGCTACCAAATGGGTGGCAAACTAGCTTACTGATACAACCCACCTAATCAAAATAGGGGAAGCCACCTTAAGCAGTAGACCTGTAACAAGCAGTATACCCCAGGGATCGGTCTTGGAGACTCTATTATTCGGGATGTACTTCTCTGAGGTACAGGCCATAACCAATGGGCTATGGCTGACTAAGTATGCAGATGACTGCAAGCTAGGCATGATCATCAATTCCCCAAGTGAAGTGGATGTCCTCCAAGATGGTCTCACCCAAACAAATGACTGGTGCCAGAAATATGGTCTCAAGCTTAATGCCAAAATATGCATCATCATTCCCCTTTGAGGAGAGTGATGTCCCCACATATTATTGCACTAATAACAATGTCCTAAGTATGCAATCAGTCATGAGGGATTTGGGCACCCTGGTTGATAGCAATCTGACTTTTAACCACCATGTTGCTTCCATTGTATAGAAAGCTTTCTACATGGCCCACCTCATAAATAAGGGTATCTCATCCAGGGACAAGGAGGTCATAGCATCCCTGCTTTCTTCCCTTATAAGGCCAATTATTGCGTACAATGCCCCCTATCTCGCAAAGCACATGCAGCAGCTGGAGAGACCACAGAGGTTCTTCACCAGGAGAATCCAGGGCCTCTAACATCTACCTTACACAGATAGGGTAAAATCCCTGTCCCTCTACTCAGTTTCATACAGACTCCTTAGAGATGACCTTTGTCTGGCATACAAAACAATCTCAGACTCCACCTTGATGGGATTGCTGCATATCCACAAGTCAAGCTCCACTCGAGTAACCCGCGAGCGTGACCTCAACCTGAACTGTGACATCAATAGGACTTGGAGGGACAGATTTGTGTCCCAGAGACTCCAACATCTGTGGAATACACTCCCTCTCCACATCAAGCAGAGTACCTCATTATCCCTTTTTAAGCACAGCCTGGATAACTGGATGGGAAACAAAAAATACACCCTTGGGACTCCACCTGTGTCCCTGCTAGACAGAGGCTTTGAGTGATGACTTGTCTAAACATGGACTAAACTCTTAGCTAGGCATGTAAGGGCCTCAGGGCCAATAGCCTAGTAACTTCCTATGATCCCATGAATGTGGGCTTTTTGATTTACAAAACCTTTTGAAATTACTCCACTTATTCCATTTATGGCACTGATGACCAAAAGCTAAACATTTTTTCCTTTTAGAGTCATGATTTCTACCACAATTATGACAGTTGGCAATGAAACTGTGTGGGGGCGCATGCTTTGAGTTTGCTGACTCACTCTTATGCTTCACTGAGACTGTGCACACTCTGGAAGTTGTTAGAAAGCTCTGGGTTTGCCAGTTGGTGCTTCAGGGGCTACAGTTGCTGCCATGTGCTTGGATCTATTTCTTTTAACCAGGTCTATATTATAAGATCGACGGTTGAAAACATCGAACACTATATGGTCAACACAATATGGTCGATGTCTTCAAACATCGAACTTATAAAAACAACAAAAAGAAAAAAATACCCTAACAGGTTTAAGCAGAGTGTCAAGCCCCCCCCCCCTGCACCCCCACACCCCCACTAGTTAAATATACCAACTCTGAGACCACACTACATTGCAGTAAACAAAATCTCCCCTTACGGAGATTTCCAATTACACGTTTGATGTTCTCCACTTTCGCTATTCTCGTGTCAGCAATATCAGCTTCAATATTGTCGGCTTTCGAGAATATAATATAGACCCCTTTTAATCACATGCTGTGTACTATCAACATGAGCTCTTGAAGTTACTGGAAGCATGCATCTCTCATTCATATGCATATTTGTGTGCCTTTCTGTGAGCTTGTATGTCTCACAAATCTCCATGGCCTTATTCAAAGTTAAATCGCCATCACAAAGCAAAATCTTTCTCACAGCATCATCTTTAATATTCTCTTTTATTATCTCATCCCTTAAATCACCAAATATGCACATTTTAGCCTTATTCCTCAAGTCAGTTATATACACTGCAAATGTTTCACCAGGCTTTTGATCCCTTGTGTAAAATAAGTGCCTTTCCATTGTAACATTCGTCTGGGGTTACATGATTCTCTAAATTTACATTTCAAGCACTCAGGGTCTTCTCTTGACTCAGTCAATAAAACAGTATGATGGTTTCCCCCTCTCCTGCAAAGATAGCAGGTGCATACACAAATGAACCCTCTCTTTCAATGGCTTCTAACCCAGCTAAATTAAGCAGAATAAATGCATTCGTATGGTTGCTGGGGTGCCTTCTGTGCGGAGTCTGCATGTCCTCCATGTGGTCGCGTGGGTTTCCTCCGGGTGCTCCAGTTTCCTCCCACATCCCAAAGACATACTGTAGGTGGATTGGACACTCTAAACTGGCCCTAGGTGTGAGTGCGTGCATGTGTGTGCCTTCTGTGGAAGGTTGCGTGCCGGGCTGGCAACTCGACACCGTAAAACTCCACTGCCAATCATGAGCGGACAGGTGATTCGCTGTGGCGACCCCTAACCGGGAAAAGCCGAAAGAAGAAGAAGAAGAAGAAATGCCTTTGTATGGTCATCTTTATAAGAAAATGCAGTCTGTATGAAAATGTCATACTCTTGCTCAAATACTCTCCAGTTCTCTGCAATATTATTGTCAAACAGAAGTGCAGTGGATTTTTGAAATCCATCAGCCATACCAACAAAGTATGTATAAACACACTGAAAATATGGCCCTTGTAATTATATACAAACAAACTGTTCTGTGAGTTTGTAATGACATTCAAATGCCCAATAAACTCTTTGAAACACTGCACTTTGTGAAATATGCTCTGAAATGCCTATATTTTCTGAAATAACTTTATAATACTGCACAAACATGCGAACACTTTACGCACTTCTGATAACTCAGATATCTTTAATTAACATGAAAAATACATACTTAGGGAAAATGCATTCATTTCCTCTTATTTTATTTGTTTTATGTAATTCAGACTTTATTTCAAACATTTTTCATAATAATTTGAATATTTTTATTAATATCAGACATCTTGGTTTATTTGAATATTATTTAGAGCATTCTGTATGTCTCATTTTATATTTTGTGAATAAGAAATTATTTGAGCAAGTTTTAACATCTGAAATTAATTTCTGACCTGCTGTGTGAATTATACATGCAGTAGGGATGATCCACTTCTCTAAATTCCTCCAATACCAACTGGTTGCCTCTCAGACTCAAATTGAAGAAACTGGAGCTCTTTCTGGCAACAAGTCATTTTGGCCATGCTTCCTTTGACACCATGCTCTTTTAGACATGCCTCTTCTGACACCATGTCACACACCCTTCTCTAACATAGATCACAAGCAGGCAGGGTAGTTTGTTTAGATGCTTTATTACATAGAAACACATCAGGATGGGTATCAGCATCATAAAATATAAACAAACTGATTAACAGACAGACCTTACATACATACATACATCATGCTTACATCTCAAAGGCTTACTACAAAATGGCAGTCAGGCACGCATGTGCTCCAGTATTTATGCATTTGTGCAAGCCCTTGGATAACTTCTTAATGGTATATATATATATATATATATATATATATATATATATATATATATATATATATATATATATATATATATATATATATATATATATATATATATATATACATATCCATTAGGGCCCTTATAAGCCTAGCCATGTAACCCAAATTTGACCCACAAATTTGATTTATATAGGTGGTGATATACTGGCTGCCTCTATCCATCAGAGATATAGGTACAAGACCAGGTGTGACTTTCTGATTACCTATCCATTGGTCCAACTTGCACTTAAGTAGGTATAGGGAGGAGTTCTGCTTCACGTGGATAGGGAGCCTGTTCCAGAAATTTTCTGAGAAACATAGAATTCCCATTCTGTGGAACATTCTCTGAAATAGCTGTCAAAATTGTTGGAATTGTATGCCAAGTTTCAGACTGCTATCCTGCATTCCGGGTTGGGGGGATGGGTCAGCCAGCAATTTCTGATTTGGAAAGTAAGCAGCTGTGCTGCTACCATCTTTTATTTATGGATATATCTAAAATATGGAAGTAAGGATGCATCACATATCCGAACATTGCAGCAATAGCAACCTTTGTTTGGATATCTAATACTACAAAGCACAGGCATATTTTTTCTGCCTTACTTGTACTATTATACCTTCACTGATGTGCTTGAAAGAGAATGTATATATATATTTGTGCTGGATAAAATCTTGCTTCTTTAAAAATTAATTTGCACACTGCAAATTGCATTTAGCATTTCAGGGTAAATCCATGGGCACATGACTTAAGATAAAATGGATTCAGAATAGAAAGACCTTAGCAGATAAATATAGTAGTTGATGTGTCAAGCTTGGATGATGGGAATGAAAGAAATTGACTTGGAATGGTCTGAATGATGTCTGCTTAGATGTTAGAAAGGTTTGTGATGCAATCCCAAATAAAACTTTTGTGAAAAATGTATGAAGTTTAACACTGATCTTATCAAAGCAGCAAGAATGAAATACTGACAAGTATGTGAGACATGGATTCATATGGACAGTTACCAGTGCAGAAGGAAGGGGGTATGTATGTGAAGGACTGGCCCTTGCTTGTGATTATGTAAATGACATTGCATGGGATCAAGTATGAAAAGCATAATTCTGTTTGATGTATCTAAGATACACATTGAAACAATTCAACACAAATGAAGTTGAAAGGATGAAAAAGGAATTGATGAGACTGGGAAAAAATCGTGAAAATATCTGTTTTAATTAAATGCAAAGTTAATAATCTGAGAAGGAAAAAAAAATCATGAAAATGTCATAACAGCAACTGCTGTAAAAACTGACCTTAGACTAAGTATAACACATCACATATAACAATCTCACACACAATGGAGCTCCTATCATACATAAAATAACACAACATATATCACACCACACTATACTACACAACACCGTACTATAGCATTTTCCTTTTAAAAATCACTTCCTCAGATGTGGGCTGTTCAAACTACTAGTGCTTTTATACCATTCACTTAATTACATTGATTAGGTTAATGAATTAATTGAAAGGTTAATTTAGTTTAAAACCAAAAACGAAAATGTATGGTGGAACGTTAATGTGCTGTGTTTCTGTGGAATAAAGTGAACTGAAGTGTGCTGAGCCATCTGTGGGTTTTTTCACAATTTTCTAAGCTTGCCCTGCTTAGGGCTTTATTGTTTTGACTGAAAAGCTGCTTTGTTTTGTGGATAACAAGTGTTGTAGTTATCCCAGGACAACTGTCCCAACTGTTCAGGAATCTTTCTCAGCATTACGCTTGTTAAAATTTTATCATATACCTTGAATTATATTATTAATAATAAAATTAATGATTTACATTTCAACGCATCCAAAACAATTTTTATACCTAAAGAAAATTCAGATCTTCAAAACCCAGACAATTATAGACCTATATCACTTTTAAATGTTGATACAAAAATCTTGACCTCTATTTTAGCTACTAGATTGAAGAAAATAACGAACTCTATTATTTCCAATGAACAAACGGGGTTTTTAACCTCTAGGCAAACTAGTGACAATACCTTAACACTTCACACTTTAATTTCTTATGCCAATCAAAGGAATTTAAATATGTATGCCCTTATTATAGATGCACAAAAGGCATTTGATAGAGTTAATATACAATTTTTATTTAATATCTTACCTCATTTTAAAATACCCCAAGAATTTATCCTAATATTACAAATACTATATGAGAACCCTTATACAACCTTATTTATAAACAAAATGTTTTCTAATAGAATTCAAATTAAGAATGGTACCCATCAAGGCTGTCCTCTATCCCCTATATTATTTAATTTATATTTAGAACCTCTATTTCTTCATATTAAACAAAATATATATCACAATGCCCCAGTAATTTATGGTACCAAGATCTCTACGGCAGCTTTTGCTGATGACCTAAATATTTATTGTACAGCACTTGTTTCTGATACCAAGAGAATACTATCTGCGGTTGAAGAATTTCAATTAATATCAAACTATAAAATAAATCTAAAGAAAACAAATATATTTCCCTTGAAAACACCGAAACCCTTTTCACTTTTACCCCTAATCGGGCAAATAAAATCTGAAGAGAAGATTAAATATCTAGGTATTACCTTCTCCACAGACAACAAGGATTTCTGTCTTAATAATATTAAAATGAAATGGGATCAAATTTCATTAGACCTAAAAAAATGGAATAATCTGAAATTGCCTACATTAGCAAAGGTATCAATTATTAAAATGAATGTATTGCCCAGAATGTTATATATCTTTAGGTCAGTACAAGTGTTAATTACTAATAAATTTTTCAAACAAATACACATTGAACTGTCTAAATTTATATGGGACCCCAAGAAAACTAGGATATCCTATGACAAATTGGTAACCCTGAAAGATAAAGGTGGTTTGGATTTACCTGATTTTGGAATATACTATTTAATGATAAATGCTAATAGACTTCTAAGAATTGCTAACTATGATATACAAAGTACTACTTGGTCCCCAAACTGGATAAAACTGGGGTATAAACATGTGGAGCATTTGAACATTAACCCTAAAGCTTTACCTTTCTTAAATAAAGACACTATTAAAACATATGCTTTAATGGACCACGTGAAAACTAATATACTATTATTGCAAAATCTTTTTAGATCATTAAATTTATTTCAATATATGATGCTCCTACAACCTTTCCATAAAAACCCTAGCCTAAGAATTAATAATCAACTCATAAACTTAAAAAATTTCCCACTAATAATAAACTTAACTTTACAAGACATATACCCATATCTGAATTATTCTGCACATGATCTAAGGCAAGAAATGGGTCTTCCTAAAACACATTTAGTTATACTGAGACAGATTAAAGAATTAGCTAGTGGTTACTTCAAAGATTATCAGTGGATCAAGAGGTATTAATGAAATGCTCCTTGCTATGCCAAGCTTTATTACAAATGACCAAATATATAACGTCTACTTATAAATTGATAAAAGATATCAAATTTCATAATGACCTTCTCATATCGAAATATTGGAAAGAAAATCTACCTTTGGTTGAAGATAGTAAATTTATAAATGCAATTAAATTAACAAAGAAATCAATTTCCCTTCAGAAGTTAACCTTTACTCTACTTATGATATATAATAATGCATACTATACACGCCTTAGCTTGTATAAATTCAATTCCAAGAATTCCCCCAAATGTCCATATTGTAAAGACGAAGTGGCGGACCTCCTGCATATGTTTTGGAGCTGCAAATGTATATATAAACTTTGGAATTCCCTAAGACTACAATTGCAGAAGATGGGATATCAGAATTCAACGTTATCTTGGGAATTTACAATATTACACATGCCTCCAAATAATATACCTAGATCCCAGGTGATTGTACTTATTAATATTTTCTTATTGATGAAGCTCTATATAGCTACAAATTGGTTGAACCCAACGCAAACGTCTTGGGAGAATTTCAGGATCTTAGCGATAAGACATATATTAGCTCATAAACATGTTATCAGTGCCCAAAATAAACGTCCAAATAACCTAAAGATCTGCGAACAAATTTTTAACATTATATTTGTGTAAACTAGTGAAATCAGGACATCTCACTATTACTTTACTTTAAACCAGAAAGTAATACTTTTAGAACAACCTTAAAAATTGTATGGAATTATATTTAGATGGGAACTGTGTGGATATCTTACTCAAATGGTGAAAGCATTTATGTAACTATTGTATATTGTATTTTAATGTTTGCTAGATAGTGTGCAGGAATTTTTACTGTTTTTTCTCTTTTCTGTTTAAATCTGTATGAAGAAGTAAAAATAATAAAGATTTATTATTGAAAAAAAAAGGAATCTTTCTCAGCATTAACCACACAGTCCTGTAAATGAGTTCACTTGTAAACTACCCTTACTTTGAATGAAGTACTTTTTTGCAGTAAAATGAAAGTGATTTCCTTTCATCTGATGCTTGAACTCCCTCCTACATGCCCTGCCTATCTTATTAGTGCTGTGCCATCCCATCATATTCTACCTGTATTATATCTGCCCTCACTCCTCACTTCCTTTTTACAGTGAACAGAAACTGAGTTCTCATAGCTTTATGTCACTGATCATGGAATCTGTTCCATTCTCCATTCTAGTCATCTTTTTCTGCAGCATTCAAGTGCTGTGCCCTTTGTTTCCCTATATGCCTCCGAGAACTGCACACAGCACACAAACTACTGTCTTTCCACTGCATAGTGGTGGTGGGGGGCTCAATCTATGTGTGCAAGTTATAAAAAGTAGCAGCTTTCCTAAAATATATGTGGAACATTTTAGTAATGTGAATAATGTGGAATAAGCATATATCTTAGAAGATATAACGTTAAAAGGAAAAAATATGAAATGCTTGTGTATAATTTATGAAGATAACTTCAGGATATATATAGAATTAGTTAAGGAAAAATTATTGTGGATGCACTTGTTGTAAAAATGAATGAAATGTTACTCATATTCTTATATAATGTTCTGTCTTTGGTTGTGATCCAGAAAGACTGTCAGGGCAGTCATAGTCAGCTCCCCACTATTAACCTTATTTATGAGTCAAGGTGTGAAGATAGGTGAAGGCTGCCAGCCTAGCCAGATAGAGTTTTGTAGATAATTCTTGTCATTTGTAAATATCAATGTAAGCCACAGGCTTGTTCTCTTAAATGTGAAAAGTCAAGCATTTTATGACTGTCTTTGATGTCAAAATTTGGAGCCAATATGTCTGGATGAAGGGAGTCTGGTTATTGTCTTGAAGCCAGAGTTAATTGCTAGAATTTGCATGTATAAATTATTTTATTGTTCTGGCTTTCTAACCACCTGCAAGATCAAGGGCTATTAACCTCTGAGAATCTGTTAACCTGCAAACCAGAAAGAAATGATGTAACCTGAAATGAATCAGTGGTACTGTGTTATCAATTTAAGGACAGAAAGAATGAGAGCATTAGAGCATTTGTCTTGAGAACATGCAACTCAGCACTGCCTGTGTCTAGATGTAAGTAGGATTTTAGAACTGTGTTTTCTCTTAGAAATAGCTAGGAATTAGGAAGATTACACTAAGTGTTTTTCTATGATATTAGAACTCTTCTACAGTATTATTTTAAACATTTCTCCATGATCTCTGAACTCTTGACTAGCACTGTGTTGTAAGAAGCAATGTCTTGTGTTTCTTTTTTATTTATTATTAAATATTTTTAAACCTTTCAACTGTGGCTGTTTTGTGTAGAGATAATTAAGCTCTAGAGTACATTGCATATACAGATATATATATATATATATATATATATATATATATATATATATATATATATAGATATATATAGTGATACTGTACCAAGTCACTCCAATAAGCTTTGCTGTTCAGTCACGCTTACCATTTGGATAATAATATTTGCACAAAAATGGATAATAATATTTGCACAGTAATAATTGGACACCCTTTAATAAGGGCCTTTGAGTAGCTGATAAATATTATCTGAGTGGTGGCAGTGATTTCTACCATATAGTCTGGGTAAAAGGGGCACAGCTGGAGAACCTGTGCCAGCCTTTCCCAGGAGTTCTGTGTGGTTGTATAAACTCTTATCTCAAAGTGTGTGTGTGGGTCAGCTACTTGGGCATGGACACAAAGCACCGGTTGGACAGAGAGGGTGCTGGAGGTTTTAACTTGCTCAATAGGCTGAGATTTGGACCATATAGCTGTGCCAGTGGGGAGTCTTATTTGGGAGCTGGAAAGAAAGGGAGAAACCAGCCCCAGACTGACTGTGATCTCTGTGTGCTCTGAAGGGAAATTGTACTTTACTGTGAGTAAATTTATTATCCTTTCCCTATATGGATGCCCCTCACTGGTGTTAGTGGTGAGGATTGAGGCCCCTTGATTGCTGGGCCAGTGCATGGGCATCACAGAAGGATTGATACTAATTAACAATGAATAGCAAGAAAAATCAACGCAAGGAGGAAAGTTTATTAAATATCTTGTATCATCTGCAGAAGGATCTATGGGAACAACAAGTAGTACTAAGTTGTAACCACTGGTAAGGGTAATCATAAGCAGTGCGCAACCACTGTATCACACATACATTGTAGCAGAAAGACGGAAAAGTGATATAGAAACCTTAAAGGACTTGTCTTTTTTTTTTTTTTGTTACCCAAATGTAATTTAAGGAAAGTGATGAAAAAGAATAAGCAGTGGACAGAATATTAGGTGAAAACCTAAAGAATTAGCAGAATGGAAGTGGTGTAAAATGTTTTGCTGGTCTGGTGTCCATTATATCTATATTTATATTTATATCTATATATCTATATATCTATATATATATATATATATATATATATATATATATATATATATATATATATATATAACTATCTATATATATATATATATATATATATATATATATATATATATATATATATATATATATATATATATATATATATGTTACCTATTACAATGGCGAAACCGCAATTGCATGAATATGGAAATGTCGACACATATTGAGCGAACTGTGAAAACACCGAATGACCTGAAGCGCAAAATTCGAAATGTCAAATCGTCATAGTTGGTCCTTCTCCGGTATATCTCCTTAAGGTAAGTGTGCAATAGTTACAGACCTTATGGTTAGGGTGCGGGTTAAGGTAAGTGCATACATAGTAATATATGTAAGCTTTAGTTTAGGGTTAGAAGTAGGGTTTTGTTAAGTGTATGTATGTGGATTATTTATTTTGTTTGGGTAGGTATTACATAGCGGGCAGTGGGAGTTGGCCAACTATGCCGATTTGATATTTTGAATTTCGCGGTTCATGCCGTTTGGTGTTTTTGCTGTTCACTCAATATGTGTCGACATTTCCGTATTCGCATATGTGAGGTTTTGCGGTTATGATATAGACCCATATGTGTGTGTGTGTGTGTGTGTGTGTGTGTGTGTGTGTGTGTGTGTGTGTGTGTGTGTGTGTGTGTGTGTGTGTGTATACCGATCTATATTATGAGGAAAATGTAAACTGGGTAAGGTAATGCAAAAAGCAAGATGAACATAAGAGTGTTCATGTAGGTAGCAATAGCCAACAAACATGGAAGACTTACAAGACTGTCAAGGAAGTTGCTGAAACAATAAGGGAGGGGAATTACAATGAGAAAGGAGACATCAGACAAAGAGAAAGAAGGTGATGGTGATGGAGTGGACTGGGCAAAAAAATGGGACTGGCATAGACACAAAAGGGAGGGGAACACCAGGATGAGGACTAGGATGGTGTAACACAGCTGCTGTTCCTGCCAGCTGTCACCCAGTGGGAGCTTTTTTGTCATCCTTGGCTCTCACACAACTGGGATCTGTTTCATATGGTAGAGACAGCATAGAGCATTGATGTACCTCAATGAGTTTCAAACTGAGGTTCTTTAAATGGCTGATGCATGACTTTAGCCTCCATGACAAAGTCCAAAGCTGTCACCTTCACTGGCACTCCAACCAGTGGGTACAAGAGCACCACCTTCTGGTGGAGGGCTGGCTTGACCATCTGCTTCAAAGGCTGTAGAAGAAGTGGAGGGGACTGTGTCAGCCTGAGACCCAGTGAATCTGATGGTGTTACCACCTCTGGGGGGCCAATAGGCTTTGCTGGAGGAATGGCTGCAAGTCTAGATGCTGCTGCTGTATACAAGTTTAAAAAAAATGAAGAGGAACAAAATAATAAACAAACTAAGTGTATGTAGTAGAAAGGATAGCAAGAAAAAGGAATGGAGAGAGAGAAAAGTACAGATTAAATGAAAAAGTGCACCTCATATACATTTTTACTGTAACAATGTTCAAGGTACTAAACTTGAAGAACATCCAACACTCACCTCAAATTACTAATGATGGTAAAATACACAATTGATGGCATAAACTGACTCCATATCCATTATCAAATATAATCTAGAAAGCAAAGTCTTAATGTATTGATAGTTTGTACAGTCGGACTGAAGGCTACAGTCAAACACAGAATGATAGCGTGTGTGTAAAAAATGTGTAAATATAAAGAAAAAAAATGAAGCTCAAGCATATATTTCCCTTACAGTGTTACAGGAACTACACAAGTAAGACCAACAACCCCCCACCCCAAATTATCACTGATGGCAAAACACACAACCGAGGGTAGGAAATAAACCCACAGCAAATCTGGATGCAAATTCTTAACATGTTGCGTTACTTGTACAATTCCATAAAAGAAAGCACACACATTTGCACTCACATGAGCAGTAATAGCATCAAATATTCATACTGCTATGTTTATGCAATGGAATTTAGCACAGAAGTGCCAGTACTGTCAAACATATATACTGTATCATAATCCATACTTAATGTCTGAACAGATTGCTAACAAGTATACCTATAATGTACAAAGCAGTGTACATAACCCTGCACTCTAACTTTCCCCTGTGTAACTGCACTTTTGTTGCAACAGGTGCTGTGAAGAAGAAACAGGAATGTGCAAGATATGTTGATGGCATGCACTGGCAGGTTCTATTTATAGGTAAGAAAAGGGCTTCTCACAGTCCATAGGTGGTGGTTGACTGCTAACCTTGGCCTTCTACCAGCCAAGGAGGTTAGGATCCCCTCATTTTGTTGTAGTGATGGTAGCATTGTTTTCTTGAGTGGAGTCCCACTGGCACATGTTACTGCCTGTGCTAAACCATTACTGGCCTCGGTGTTATAGTGAGGACTTGCAAATGCCTTCTGTAACAGTATCTGTCTGTCATCTTTGTGATGGAAATAAAGGAAAATTTTCAATTCTTTCAAATGTCACCTCTGTGTCCTAAATGAAGCATTCCCTTCTAACCCTGCAGACATGATAGTTCACTATGTAGTAGCAGAGAACATAACAGGTTCTTCATACCCACACTCATACTCTGTTGTGCCACATGGGGCTGAATACTGGGCAGCTTAATGCACATACTACATCACAGTGTTTGCATTTTGCTTTGTAAAGTTTTCCATAAGGTTAGATGTGGAATTAAAGATTGTCCCCAAAGCATGATGTGAACCATTAATGTGCAGTGCTGCCTATGAGTGCTTAAGCCACGTCCAGATTTTTTCTTCATATTTTTGGTCTAGTCATCATAAAATTTGTGGTTTTCTGGCAAATCACTGGAGTGATCTGAGGATTGAAATCACCAAATAATGACATTCATTTGTGTTTCAGACTTCAAATCCTTCAGAAAATGTATGTTAAACAAGCCCTATTACTACAGCAACTTTCTAAGTTTATAAGAACAATATTTAAAATATGTACCTATTTGTGGGCTTTGTCCAGATTTCTTGCACTAAGAGGTTGAGAGGTATGGCTTAAGCATGAGTATAAATCTATGTCAAATTAAGCATAGTGTTTGACAAGTTATTGCAAAACAAAAATTGACTGGTTCAGAATCAGTAATGAGTTCAGCCCTCATTTGCATATTCACCACATTCATCCATCTGTATTTGCTTGATAAAAGTGTGCAGGAGGCTATTGGGCACTAGCAGACTACAGAAGAATTCTAGACCAGCAATGCTGAAACCTGCAGCAGGTGAATCTAACAGTAATTGTTTCAAGAAACTGAATCTTGCATTCTGTAAGATAACTGGTACTTTTCCAACTTCACTTTTTCAAGTATTGGTGCTAATAACTGCCATTGTAATTAAGTGCATGGTGAACTTTCTTGGGCAATTTTTGTAGGGTTATTAAAGAGAAGTATTTAGAAAGGTACTGCAAGGGAAATGCAATTGTGTTGAAGGATTGTTAAGCCTACTTGGACACACCCCTCAGCAAATACTCCGATTGGGGAGTTGTAGTTTTTACATGTTTTATATTGTGGGGGGCAATTACTTAGTAATGTAATATGCCTGACATTAGGTAAGCTGTCTGGATTGATTAACATGACTATAAGACACACCAGCAGCATGGGATATGGGCAAGAGAGAAAGCAATGATTTAAAATGTTTTCTAAGCTGACTTATAACCAAGAGGTTAATACTGTTATTCTCCATACCTACAGGATCAATGGCTAATAAAATTAGTAAGCAGGGAAACATGGCTTAGATGGCAAGCTGTAAGCAGCATGGATTCTTTGTTCTGCAGTACTATAATTATTCTGACAGGAATTATTTACAAAAACCACCAAAACAGCTTTAAAACAGTTGATCTACAATCTAGGAATCACAAGCTCTTTATTAGTGTATTTTTCAACCCATACGTTTTTATATTTTCCTGTCAAAATTTACAAAAGAAGAAAAAGGGAGAACTGCAAATGAATAAAGGATGAGTCTTCTCAAATCCACTCAACAGGAGAACTCCAAGTAAAAAGAGTTACAGTCAGTCCTTACAAACGTCCAGGATCTAATGTCAAAAATGGACAGACTGGACCTTAAAGTAGATAGAATTAAAGAAGATTCAGCCAGATAGATTGAACTATTGACTAACATTTTAAAAAAGCAAAAAATTAAAATAACAGCATTAGAGGAGTCAGTTTCAGACATCAACTACAGACTAAGAGAAGGAGAAAAAAACATTGAACTCCTTCTACAACACAATAACAGACGTATTAACAAAATTGATGACTTAGAAAACCGGTACAGAAGGAATAATGTCTGCATTTATGGCATACCAGAAGGAATGGAAGAAGACAATGTAATGAATATTTTAACTGCATGTCTTTCCAAAACCTTAAATTTACCAGAGGATCTTTCTTGTGACATTGAAAGAGCTCACAGATCACTAACTACAGCTCCTTCTAACAGCAAGAACACTCACTCAAGATCAATCATTGTAAAATTTATATCAAGCCAGGACAAGGATCTTATCGTAATGTCTGCTTGGGCTCTCTCTCCCTTGAAAATAAATGTCCAGGTAATCAGATTTGATAATGATTACTCTTCAGCTGTACTCTCAAAAAGGAAAGCTTTCATTCCCCTTATTAAAACATTAAAAAAGCTGGTATAAATACGCAGTTAATATACCCTGCCAAAATGAGACTCTGCTTGCCAGAGGGAAAAAGAACTTTTAAACCCTTGAAGAAGCAAATACCTACAAAAAGAAGAAAAAACTTAACACAGAAGAACAAATGGATACCACTTCTACATTAAAAAGACAAGCGACTAAAACTGACTGGTCTGTGAAAGAGAAAAAAAATCTAAAGACAAATAAACAAAACATATTTGATTTACTTTTACTTCCAGCAAGTAGCTATTTTAGATCTCTTAGGAACATCTACAAAGAAAAGCAAGGTAAAATTCTTTGTTCCTTATATCTCATTTGGTATCAATAATTTTATATAATAACTTAATAAGAAGCTACATAAACCTAACTTATTAAATAAGGCAAGTGTTTAAGATGTATTCTGCTAATATACAGTCACTATGCATTAGCAATTATTATTAACAGATCATCCCATTAAGCATTTACAGACTAAATAATAATAAGAGAGAAAAGGAAGACCTCTATAAATAAATGTAATTAATATGGGTAATATTGCCCTACTTATAAAACTCTTGTAAAGCTCCATTTTTACTCAGCAACAACCGTTGCGGCTTACAGGAAGCTACTATTGACCTTTGAACTCTCATCTCACTTCTGGACTTATCAGACCAACCAGAAAGCAACATAATCAAGGAAACATCAAAAAATGACTTTTTTCTTTAAAAACTAAATTTAGTAACAAATTATAATATTTTGAGGATAATTTAATTTAGATAGATGCATCTGTGACATCGCAAATATATTCTGAAGTTCCTTTTCTGTTTTGTAGTTATAAACTTTATGTAATCTCTTACTCTGGAGTCTTGACACATGTTAGTGTCCTTGTTTTCTTTATGATTTCATTTAGTTTGTTTCATTCTCTTGGGAAAAAAGAAAAAAAGGGATGGATTCTGCAAGTAAGCCCTAGGTATGAATATCTGTCTGCAAGGTTGCATGCCAGTCTTTTCAGCTGAAGCTAAGAAAACAAGACTTTATCAGTGGCAGATATTTAGTTCTTCTAGTGACAGACTGTAAGCCATAAAGCAGACAAAATAGAGGAAGAGAAATGTGAGGGAGGGGAGAGAAAAAGACTTAGTAATATGGATGACATTATGTAAACAGTTATTTTGAGAGACAGTAGCTTTGCCCAGCTAAAGACCCTCAAGAGTTAAATTTTTGCAGTTTTTCATACTCATCATACCTGAAGCAACACATATTTAAATAATGCACAGGTGCATGCTGCAAAGATGCAGATTGCTGTGTACACACCAAAGAAATATTTCATACAGTCTCTTTCTCTCTTTCTACCTAGCATACTGCATTTCAATGTGGGCCTAAGATTTTTTTTGATGTGCTGTATGGCTGGATAGCAGTGATCATTGCTGGTATGTTCTTTCTGCCCCTACTTTGACAACCCAGGGTTAGTCCCTGCCTTAGAAGACACTGCTATAGTGGTTGCTTCTCTTTCCTCATCTAAAATTTGAATGTGGTCTTTTGCCATTACATTCTGTTTCTCCAACACAGCCTGTCAGATTTCGTAGACAAATCCAGGTCTACATATTTTATAGTCTGACACCTGGCTATTACATCAGTAGTTGGGATACAAGTCTTTTTATCTCATAAGTAACAATCTCAGATATGGCAAGCCATGGTCATTTTTTTTTTTTTTGCTTAACAAGGAATCAGCAAAATGTAATATGGTCTTGGTTGCTTCTTAAATGTGAAAAAAACAGGTGCAGGAGCAAAGCAGAGTCCAAATGTAGCCAAAAAACTTTTATTTAGGATATAAACACTGCAGGTCAGATAAGCGCTTTCACTCAATACAATGAGCTTCATCAGATCACACAGACCAATACCCATACATCCTATATATACCAATAATAGTCATTACTAACCAATCATATACAATTCTCAATTAACCTAAAAATCAACAGTGCCACAGCATGTATATATACAAAGAGAAATGTATACAAAGATAAAACCACTAGATAAATAGTAATAATATATCTAAAATATGCATATATATAAAAAACATACATATCTATATAAAGATACAAAATACCATGTATATAAAAACATGTATATGAAAGAGATGTAGACATTTTAAATACAATGTTTAGAAATAATAGACATGTACAAAAATATAAAAACCACTAAAACCTAATATTCCTCCGTTTCTTGAGTACTGTTTTAATAGAGGCTCTCTCATTTAGGCCAGAGCCCCTATCTGCTCTCAACCTAATAATCCATTTACTCTCTCTATCTTCAGTGTGGTTCCTAATATCACCCCCCCCCCCGAATGCTAGGCTTAATAATCTCAAGGGCTCTAAATAGAAAGTTATGATCACTCCCAACCTGGGCAACATGCTTAGCTAGGGCATTATGTAATAATTATCTCCTTATATGGTAAACATGTTCGCGAATCCTTTCTTTAAACTGACGATTCGTTTTTCCAACATAGAATGCACTACAAACCTGGCACACTGCCAGGTACACAATATTGATGGTATCACAAGTGACTCCTACCTGGGTACTAAAGGTAGTGTGCAAATCAGGATGTATAAAGTACATACTAGTGTCTATAAAATTACAATAATTACAATGCCCACAGGGTCTGTTATGAGTATGGTCAGAAAATCGTCCTTGTTTTTTAGAATAGCAAAGCATCCTTCTTAAGTTAAGTTTGTTCCTAAAAATGAATTGAGGTTTAACACCTACTACTTTCCTGATAGTTTCATCAGTACAAAGGACCGACCAATGTTTATTAATAATCTGCCTGACAGCTGAACAATCCATGGTATAGGGTAAAGAAACCCTAACTTCAGAGTTCCTATCACAAGTGGCTTTCTCAATAGTTACCCTTGGTCCGAAATAAGGGGCTGCTTTGTCCAATCTAAGTTCACTGATGTTCATAAGGTTCGATTCAACTTCATAAGAACTATGACCACGCTCCATTAATCTCTGCTTCAAGTTCGCTACTTCAGTCATATAACCTGTATTAGTGGCATTCAACCTAGAGGTTCTCATTCCTTGGCCTCTAATGATGTTTTTGAAAATATGTTGTGGGTGCATACTAGTGCGCATCAACAATGTATTGTGATGGCAAGGTTTACGATAGACCCCTGTGTTAATCAGGCCACTATCCATTCTCTCAACAAACAGATCCAAGAACTCAATCCTAGATCTAGAGTAGTTCATAGTGAAATTCAGGTAGTCTGTTAGTTGGTTCATTATTGTATGGAATCTAACTAGTCCATCTAAGTCACCTCTCCAAAGAACAAAAACATCATCTACAAAACGTCGGTAAAATGCCACTTGTTGTTCAAACTCTTTAGCCCTAAATAACACCTCGTGTTCCCATTGCGCCAAGAACATATTAGCGTAACTGTAGGCGCAGTTTTAGATATATTATTACTACCCATATTATTATTACCCATATTTTAGATATATTATTACTATTTATCTAGTGGTTTTATCTTTGTATACATTTCTCTTTGTATATATACATGCTGTGGCACTGTTGATTTTTAGGTTAATTGGGAATTGTATATGATTGGTTAGTAATGACTATTATTGGTATATATAGGATGTATGGGTATTGGTCTGTGTGATCTGATGAAGCTCATTGTATTGAGTGAAAGAGCTTATCTGACCTGCAGTGTTTATATCCTAAATAAAAGTTTTTGGCTACATTTGGACTCTGCTTCGCTCCTACACCTGTTTTTTCACATTTATATTTCTTATTTCGTTTGGAGCATTTGGAGCATTTATCTGGACTAGTGGCAAGATATTTTGGTGTTATCTATTGTTACTTTTATTTTATCGTTGCCTGTCTGGAAGCAGAGTATTTGCGCAATATGCAAAGTAAGCAGAACGAGCAAAGTAAGCTGAATGAGATTGATATTGAGCTAGACTATGAGCCCTGAGGTGTAGACCTGGGCTCAGTAGCTCCTTTACAAAAAAGATTTGAACAACAACTTTTATGCTCGAAGGTAACTTCCTGGCAGCTCGATAGTATGGGGCACATTGATGATGACAACGTGACGCCAACAGACCTGGAGAAGTTGCAGCACCTTTTGGACAACTTAGAGAAAGATTTTGCCCGCTTAAAATGGTTACAGACACAAGGCTTGCACTTTCGTTATTGTCTGGACAAGCATATTATACCTAGAGGTTTACGTGTTTTCAACATGCCTAATCAGGGTGAATACTACCCTGAACTCCTCCCGAAATGGCAGCGCATTAACTTAGAGGTAAGCAGACAGTATATGGAACTGCTTATTGACTTTTTTACTCTTGAAGATTCTGCTTTGGTTGAGAGTATTAAACAACAACAGCATGACATTTTCAATTTGTTCCCGAATGCAGCAGTCGAACCATTGTTTGAGAGCCTTTTAGATGGAGTTTTGGCTTTAGAGCGGAAGCTCCTTCAGCAGAAAAGGAATATGATCATAAGAGATCATAAGGACTTTCAATTAGGCCATGTTTTTGTTTGGCCTAGGTATGGACAGAATGGGAATAACGTTGGCAGTGGTGTGACCAATAGTGAATTGGTTAATAACACAAACTTTATTGTAAGTAAACGTACTAGTAATAGAAGTAATGGTGATTTTATTGGAGCTTTGGAACAGAATGATTTAAGCCATAGACCTAATAGGGCTAAATCTGGAATAAACGTTATGTCTAATGATGTTCCTGTTAGTACATGTACTAGTTCCAAAGACAATGATGATGTTATCAGCATCATGCATGCTGACTGTAATGATGTTTCTGATGCTGTTACCATTAAATCTACACTTACTAGTAGTGAGTTAGGCAAGGCTAATTTATACCCTGAAGTACAGATTGTTAACAGGATACCCACTAACTGCATTCAGATCAATGATGGTGTTGTTAGACCGAAAAGTAATTCTAAGACAGCCAACACCACAGTGGGTTTAGGAGGTGATTTTCCTTTTCCTTTACCTGTATGGAAAGAAAAAGGAATGAAAAGGTGTCGGTCAGTGAGGAGGGGCCGGCAAAAACGGAAGTTATCAGAAGAGTTCTTGCCACATCAGACCATCAAAAGGATGTGGAGGAACAAACTGAGTTAATGGTTGAGGGTTTGATTCTTAGTGCCCAGACACCTGTAGCTAGTGCTGATTCACTGATTTGCAATATCTCTAGTCATACGTTAACACAGCATGAAGTGAATTTGTTGAATAAAGGTCTTAACTTTACTCCAAGTGGTCATAGTAAATTTGCTGATATGGTCATAGACTTGAGAGTATTCTGTCGCAATGTAATGCTTAAGTTAATGTTTCCCGGTAATGCGAATACCAATTTAGGTGGATCTGGTGTACCACCGAGGTTTAAGAAATTGAGTAGCTTTATACCTCCACACCACCCTCTGGTTGAGGCTTACTTGAAGCTGACAGAAGATGAGTTGTATGAATATTTTAGTAAAAATATTCATAGAAGGAAGGGTAACTTAACAGTATTAGAGAGAGAGAGCTTACGACAGTTACAGGCCTTGCAATCTATAACCATAAGGCCAGCTGATAAAGGCGGCCAGATAGTTATTATGGATACTGACCACTATTTTACTGCCATGTATGGTTTATTAAATGATCAGTTTTATAAAGCAGTGAATGAAGGCATAGTTTGAGACACTATTTTATATGTAAGTGATACTTTGCTAGATATGTTTAGAGGTGGAGTTACAGACCAGGAGCTGTATGACTATCTTTTAATTAGAGCTCCCTTGATTCCAGTAATACAAGGCCTTCCTAAAATACACAAAGATGTTAGGAATCCACCGATGAGACCGATTGTGTCTGGGCAAGGCTGGATTACTGAGCACTTGTCAGTTTATGTTGAGAAACATCTACGTCCTGTTCTTAACAACAATCATATAGTACTTAGAGATTCGAAACAGTTTTTGTTAGATCTCTATGACTGCTTGAATAGTTCAGTTGATACAGATAATTTAATGTTTGTAACTTTTGATATCCAATCGTTATTTACTGTTTTACCGAATGAACTAGGAATTATTTACATTACTGATTATCTTTCAGTAAATAGTGAATATTCACCAGTTCAGATAGACTTGTTGGCCCATTTTTTAGAATTGATTCTGGAGAACAACATTTTTGTTTTTCAGGACAAATTCTATCAACAACAGGGTGGCGTTGCAATGGGCACGCCTTGCGCCAACAGTTACGCTAATATGTTCTTGGCGCAATGGGAACACGAGGTGTTATTTAGGGCTAAAGAGTTTGAACAACAAGTGGCATTGTACTGACGTTTTGTAGATAATGTTTTTGTTCTTTGGAGAGGTGACTTAGATGGACTAGTTAGATTCCATACAATAATGAACCAACTAACAGACTACCTGAATTTCACTATGAACTACTCTAGATCTAGGACTGAGTTCTTGGACCTGTTTGTTGAGAGAATGGATAGTGGCCTGATTAACACAGTGGTCTATCGTAAACCTTGCCATCACAATACATTGTTGATGCGCACTAGTATGCACCCACAACATATTTTCAAAAACATCATTAGAGGCCAAGGAATGAGAACCTCTAGGTTGAATGCCACTGATACAGGTTATATGATTGAAGTAGCGAACTTGAAGCAGAGATTAATGGAGCGTAGTTATAGTTCTTATGAAGTTGAATCGAACCTTATGAATGTCAGTGAACTTAGATTGGACAAAGCAGCCCCTTATTTCTGACCAAGGGTAACTATTGAGAAAGCCACTTGTGATAGGAACTCTGAAGTTAGAGTTTTTATAACCTATACCACGGACTATTCAGCTGTCAGGCAGATTATTAATAAACATTGGTCGGTCCTTTGTACTGATGAAACTATCAGGAAAGTAGTAGGTGTTAAACCTCAATTCATTTTTAGGAACAAACTTAACTTAAGAAGGATGCTTTGCTATTCTAAAAAACAAGGACGATTTTCTGACCATACTCATAGCAGACCCTGTGGGCATTGTAATTATTGTAATTTTATAGACACTAGTATTTACTTTATACATCCTGATTTGCACACTACCTTTAGTACCCAGGTAGGAGTCACTTGTGATACCACCAATATTGTATACCTGGCAGTGTGCCAGGTTTGTAGTGCATTCTATGTTGGAAAAACGAATCGTCAGTTTAAAGAAAGGATTTGCGAACATGTTTACCATATAAGGAGAGAATTATTACATAATGCCCTAGCTAAGCATGTTGCCCAGGTTGGGAGTGATCATAACTTTCTATTTAGAGCCCTTGAGATTATTAAGCCTAGCATTCAGGGGGGGGGTGATATTAGGAACCACACTGAAGATAGAGAGAGTAAATGGATTATTAGGTTGAGAGCAGATAGGGGCTCTGGCCTAAATGAGAGAGCCTCTATTAAACCAGTACTCAAGAAACGGAGGAATATTAGGTTTTAGTGGTTTTTATATTTGTGTACGTCTATTATTTCTAAACATTGTATTTAAAATGTCTACATCTCTTTCATATACATGTTTTTATATACATGGTATTTTGTATCTTTATATAGATATGTATGTTTTTTATATATATATATATATATATATTTATATATATGTTTTTACATATATGTTTTTTATATATATGCATATTTTACATATATTATTACTATTTATTTAGTGGTTTTATCTTTGTATACATTTCTCTTTGTATATATACATGCTGTGGCACTGTTGATTTTTAGGTTAATTGGGAATTATATATGATTGGTTAGTAATGACTATTATTGGTATATATAGGATGTATGGGTATTGGTCTGTGTGATCTGATGAAGCTCATTGTATTGAGTGAAAGTGCTTATCTGACCTGCAGTGTTTATATCCTAAATAAAAGTTTTTGGCTACATTTGGACTCTGCTTCGCTCCTGCACCTGTTTTTTCACATTTATATTTCTTATTTCGTTTGGAGCATTTGGAGCATTTATCTGGACTAGTGGCAAGATATTTTGGTGTTATCTATTGGTTGCTTCTTAGATAAGTGTATCTGTATTGTTGATGTAGTGCAGTCCAAAATTAGATGTGCTTTGTATAACTCTACACCCTGTTAACTATATATTGTAACTAATGTAGTTGCTAGTTCTTTAGTGAAGTTAAGACAATGCAGATGGAAGGTGGAAAATAGTTGTTCCTACATAGAACTGTGTCATCTTGCATAATAAGTGATGATGGGGAAAACTTGTATTATTTAAAATGTTGCCAAAAAAATCAATTTATTATTTGAAATAGACATTATTGACAAATAGGAATAGGTAACGCACTACACTTTGCAATGGCTGTATATTTTTATAACCGCAGAACAGTGTAACTGACTTGATTTCTTCTAATTTTAGTTGATTGTTGTACTCCATTGAGATTTGGAGAACACTTCAGAATGTGATTTTATTAAACTGTATTGAGGTTTCCAGGTAATCTGTTGGATTTGTAATGCTACACATGCCTTAATCCATAAACAATTTGCATCTTATGTACTTATGGTTTAAAATTTGTATGCATTATTTTTGATGATGTTTGTGTGCAACAACTTCAGGGTGTTATGTTCTCTATTTACACGTTTTAATTGGTTTGTTAGAAACCCTAGACTTTACATTATCTATATTTCATCTCTAAATAACTACTAAATATGCAGTAGTAGAAAACCACTTTTAAATAATATGAGTTGGCAGATCTGTGGCTTATATGTAACACATATAAAGTCAGGACCATATGGTTTCATGAAGAAGGTTGTTAATGTATATAATATTGAACATTATTCATTTGTTATAAGAACATTGCCCATAATAAATGTTGCTTTAATTTACATTACAATTTTTACAGGAAATAATTACAGATGCTCTATTATTATACAACACATTGAACAATGTCAACATATACATGTTTATCTATAAATATAAATGGGCTAAACAATCATATCAAGAGAGCAAGCATTAATAAATACCTCTCTTTGCATAAGGCAGATATAGTATTCCTTCAAGAGACACAACTAATACTACAAGATCTAAATAAGCTTTACAAAAAAATTATGAAGTATCGGTTAGCTCCCAATTTAAACAGAAAAGAAGAGGTGTGCTAATCCTTCGGAAAAAAGGCCTAAGAACCCCTGAAATCATAGATAAAGATAAAATGCTAGCATTAGTAGTAATTAATCTTGAGAAAAGGTATTATACCTTATAAACCCTTATTGGATTTCTGGAATTGATAAAAAAATTTTAAGGAAGTACTTAGATATTAGGGTCTATATTAGAACATCGAGTTTCAAACCTTTGAATGTTCTAATATTGAACCCTATGCAGTGAAAGCTTAAAATATCGAAGCAACAGAAAAACATTTTTTTTCCTAGGGTAAGAATTTGGTTGTCTGTTTCTGTTGCTTCAATATTTTCAGCACTGTGGTGGAAAGTTACAGGTCAGGTTCAGGTTCAGGTAAGTGTGCAATTGTATGGACGTGAGGGTTAGGGTGGGTTAGGTGAGTTAGGGTTAGGGCATGGGTTAGGTATGTGTGCAATTGTGTGTGTGAGAGGGGGGGGGGTTAGGTGAGTTAGGGTTAGGGAGTGGGTGAGGTGAGTGTGTGATAGTGATGGACCTTAGGGTTATGGTTTGGGTTAAGGTAAGTGGATAGTTAGTGGTGTTTGTATAGTTTAGTGTAGGGTTAGGTTTAAGATTTTAGGTGTATGTGTGCGGATTGCTGTTTGTTTGGTGTGCTTGTGTTGTGTGTATGTGTTTTGGAACAGCAATTTTTTTTCCCTAGGAAAAAAAATCACTGTTCTGACAGTTCAAAATTGTAAGCTTTTGCTTGCATAGGGTCGATTAATCACCGTTAGCTTTTTTTAAGTGGTTGTTGATCTAATATAGACCCGGATATTATAAGTCTACATTCTAGAGAAGAGATGGTATTAGCAGGAGACTTTAAATGTATTCTTTCTTCTAGTGAAACCACAAATACTAGGCTCTTTAAAATTTCCCCTATAGACCAACACTTACAAAACTATATCAATACAAGAAATTTGAAAGATATATATTACGTAAAACTACCCTCATCCCTAAAATTGTCCCACTACTCATATAGGTTTGGGACACAAAATAAAATTAACAAAGCTTTTTACAATCAAAAATAGAAAATGTACTATTAATATCCTTCCCTCTATCTGATCACAATACTATCATTTTTAATATAACTCTTCATACAGAGGCTTTAAGTTATTGGCAAAGAATCCCAGCCTATATCACAAAAATAAAAGGCTTTCAAGACTGGATGTTAACTGAAATAAGTAAATTTATGGAAATAAATAATAATGGAGAGGTGTAAGACACAATATTTTGGGATAGCTTAAAGGTTGTATTATATGGAAAGATCAAGAACTGGTATCTACAAAAAGAAAAGAAGGGGATAAAAAAAATTGATATAGAAAACAACATAGATAGTCTAAAATGAAATCTTACACCTAATGATAAAATAGCTTTAGATAATATAAATAAACCAAAGAATACCAAAACATTCTACAGCAAATAATGTCTATAAACTCAGAAGAAAAAAATAAATTCTACTCATATTTTATCAATCCTAAAAACTTACACAAAATTGCAGTTAGATCAACATGCTTAAATGAAAAAAATCACATAAAATAAATCATATATGTAGAAAGTAAGAAAAAATATAAAAATATCGGATGTGAAGATCATATTATATTATTTCAGGAAACATTATGAGAATATAAATACCCCTAAACCAGTTGTAAATGATAACAAAACTTTAGATAAATTCTTAACAGAAAATAATTCAAAGACCCTATCCCCTGAAAATATTGCCAAAATTGATAGACCTTTTACATTTAAAGAATTAAAAGATCAAATAGGTAAATTAAAAACTAATAAAGCACCAGGGTTAAATGGCCTGATCCCAGAAATATATAAAATCATTCCAGATAACATATACATTTTTTTATTAAGCACATTCCATGAAATTAAAAGTATGTTCAATATTCTGCCATTATGGAAATATTCTTTTGTCTCACCTATACTTGAACTTAACAAAGAACCTACTTCTTGTTCCTCTTATAGACCCATCTCACTCAAATATAGATTATAAGATTTTTATGACCATAGTAGCAAATATAATTAATTCCATTATACCTAGCTTAATAGAAGAAGACCAGACAGGTTTTATAAAACATAGAAAAGTTCAAGATAACATAATAAGACTTAACAAATATAAAGAAGAATGAATTGACCATAATAAGTTTTGATATAGATAAAGCATTTGATTCACTTAGTTGGTCTTAGAGTATTACAACAATATAACTTTTCTTCAGATTTTCCAAAATTAATTGGAAAGCTTTATGAAGGCTCTATCTCTTTTGTAAAGATAGGTTCTTTTCTATCTACCTCTTTCAAAGTCAAAAAAGATACAAAACAAGGCTGCCCTGTATCAGTCTTAATTTTTGCCCTTGCTGTAGAACCTTTGTAAATTGCATTAGAAATAATGTGCATATCAAAGGTTATGACTTCAATAGTGACATTTCCCCAAAAATTCAATTATTTGATGATAATCTATTACTAACTAGCTGAGACATCGAAACATCTTTAGATCACCTACTTAATGCTTTACACTTTTTTAAACCTCATCAGGTTTAAAATTTAACCATAACAAAACCCAAACCCTCTTAATAAATAAAAAATGTCATTAATAGAGTGAGAAATCGCAAACATTTAACTGCAATATTACACAAATTAAATATATAGGTGTGTCCATTCATCTGAATCTCAAAGAAACAATCTCTATAAAGTACAATAATTTATTAAACTCAATTACTAATCTTATAGATAATTAGATTTTTTTTTTACTTTCAAGGATAGACTAATGTTAATTAAAATGATATTACTACCCAAGATCCTTTACATTAGCCAGTCTTTGATCATTCCCCCACCTAAGAAAGTCACTAAAAAGATTAATAATATTCTATTAAAATTTCTCTGACTCCCCCAAAAACCCAGGATATCTTTACAAAGACACACTGCAAGCTGAAAAGAAGGGGGAATTAGCTTCCCTAATGTTGACTTATATACACATTGCTATCCTTAATACAATTTTCTTATGGATAAATACCTCATACAATTCATATCAGAAATTAATACATAAAAATGTTATTAACCAATAACAAAATGTTATTCGAACTCCTTATTAAAATACATAGTTGTTGTGTCTTTTGGCTTTTCCAGGTTAGGGGTTGCCACAGCGGAACTCCAGTCCGCTAATGATTGGCAGTAGATTTTTACATGTTGAGTTGCCAGCTCTGACGCACAACCTTCAATGAAGGTATGCCCATTCACACATGTCTCCACACAGAAGATGCTCTAGCTGATAATCGAACAGGACAACGTCTTACTGTGAGGCGACAACGCTACCGCAGTACCACCACCGCTGGCTAGTAATAGCTTTATTTGATTATTAAAAATATACATACAAGATAATCAAAAATTAAATTCCTGCTCTTTCATCAACCTAATATTAAGAAACTTTAAAAGATTTACCCAATCCAACCAACTAATTAAAATTAATATCTGCGTTCCCAATTGCCTACACTAATGAGTGTTTAATCACCTTTGATATTAATAAAATGCTTGAATTCAAAGAGAGTAACTTATTATACTGGAATCAATTTTTGTCTGCAAACAAAATTCATCCAGATAATTATTTAGTTGCTAGGTATAGCCTTCATAATAACAACTGCATAGATATACAAAATGTAGAGAATTCTTCTATAAAACATTATATTTTCATTACAAGGTCATGAAAATAATACACCTAAAATAATGGAACTAATGTTTAATGTTATCAATTGTTCTTTAAAAGGCATCCCATTTATATCTTTAATTTATAAAATTATTAGACCTGATCTCAGTTTTATAGACACCTCTTATTGGAATTATTCTACTTGAATAAATAAAGAAGAATTCACTGCTAAGAATAAAAACCTCTTCTTAAGATCAAAAGGAAAAACAACAATCTCCCCTTACTGGAAGTTATACACCTGGAAATTCCTCAACAGAAGTTACTTCACACCACAAAGAATTGCAAAAATATATAAAAAATGACATGAAACTTTGGAGGTATAATGCAATAGATGTCTGGAATCATATGATTGTTGCCTGTACAATGTTATCTTTATTCTGGAGTGAATTCAGAAATTTATGTAATGCTTTATGGAATGATAATTGTATAATTTTCAATTCTCTAATTCTATTTAATGTACCAATACCAGAAGTTATCCCCAAAACTCAAGTGCATATACTATAGTCAATCCTTGCATTTGTAAGGAAAGTTGTAAGGAAAAAAAAATGGAAAACCAATTATTCTCTCTTTTAAAAATGAATTTATTTATTTAGCCAAAGATCACATCACCACAGTAGTCAGGAAATCCTTCTACATGGCACACCTCATCACAAAAGGGTTTGCATCCAGGAATAAAGAGGTCATTGTTTCCCTCTACTCGACACTCATCAGACCCATTATAGAGTACAATGCCCCTTTTGGAATGTACCTCACAAGACATCTGCAGCAGCTGGAAAGGCCACAGAAGTACCTCACAAAGAGGATTACTGGCCTCAAACAGATGCCCTACACTGACCATCTCAAAAAACTCCAGCTTTACTCCATAGCATATTGCCTACTCCGAGGTGATCTCTGCCTAACATATAAATCTATGTCAAACTCAGAGCTGTTGGACATGCTACACCTAAAGAAATCCCAATCCATCCAAGATACAGATTCTAGGGGCCTAAACCTTGTCACCACAAACAACATGACATGCTGTAAGGATAGATTCCTATCCCAGAGACATCCCATACTCTGGAACAAGCTACCCATCTATGTCAAGCAAAGTTCCTCATTGGCACTCGTCATGAAAAATCTTGATGAGTGGATAGGAAATAGGAAATACTCCCTGGGGATCACTTCTGTGGCTCTGCTCAACAGGGGCACAGGAAAATAATTTCTTGGGTGACGTAAGCCAGGGAACCTTGTTGGCTAGGCTTACTTAGGGCCTTGGGCCAATAGCCTAGTACCTACCTATGAAGCTATGAACCTGTGATAAAGACATTTCTAATATAAAACTGAAAGCAAAAATCTTAACACTCAAGTTAATTGCCTGAGAAAAATTGCCTGGGAAAAATTGCATTCATTATTGCAAAATTGTTAATTGATTTTCTGAATGTATGCAAATGTTTAACTTTGTTATGGACTCTGTATATAGTTATTTTCAGTTATGATTGTAAATATGTTATTGTTCTTAATATTCTTATTAAAAATATAAAAAAAAACATTTTGGAGCAAAGAAAAAACATTTAGTAAGCAGACAAATACTGCTCAGTCTGTTGAAAAAGCTGTAAGTGTGATAACGTGATTACTGAGTTAGTATATGTAAATAGCCAGAGTATGTGGGGGTGCAGATCCCCACAATGAAGGGGGTTGGTTGTGTGGCTTGCCCTCCTGCAAAAAAAGCACTTTAAAGGAGAGTAGTGATTATAGACATTCACTTTTCTTCTGTATGACTGCTATTTTGTTTTATAATGCAAAGACTCACAGATATGATCCTCTGAATTATGAAAGGCTGCTGTTTTTGTTTTCCTTTCCTTCATTGCTAGGGTCACCTCTTTAGCCGATTAATCCATGTTTTGCTTTTCCTTTTCCCTTTGGCAAACATTTTTACCTATTTTTATCCCTCACCCAGTAGCACTTTTATGGGTAGCTGTAGTGCCTGCAGTCAACCATTGTCTTGCCACATTTCCAGAGCTCTATTTTTGAAACTCTTTTTCTAGTAAAGTCTGCTCCATAAAGATAGAAAAACACATTGTTGTGGACCCACTAGTCTCTTTCTCCCTATTAAATGATAATCATACAGCTGCACAGTCAATATTAGATAAGTCAGATCACCTAAGATATCTGAATCAGTGCCAACAAGGAATGCTGGTGGTCTTTTGGGGTGGATAGGAAGATGCACTGCAAGTAGGGAATCAGAAGTTGTGTGTCTTATTTAGAGGAAGTTGTCAAGATCCCCACTGACAGTACTATGTGCAGTTCAAGAAACCTTACCTTTGTAAAGTCATAGCACAGAAAGAGATCATAACAAAGCTTTAAAACTGTATGTGTTCTGAATTAGAAAGCATATAAAGTGATCATAGAAAAGGTGTGTTTGTGTGAGTTACCCTGAGAGAAAGAGAAAGATACTACATTACATCAAATTTGCTTTAGAACAGAAGGAAGCAATAAAATCAAGTCATCTGACCTCAAAAGTGGTTTAACATTTTCCATTTCCATCATCCCTATCACCTTTCCCATTACCATTTTACTGTACCTGCTGAGAAGGAAGAAGTTTAAGAAAGTAAAATCTTTAGTATTTTATACAACAGGCTGTTTTTAAAATTGGAATTCATATTCTTTCAAGATGGATCCTAACAGCTTAGGCCTGGGCTGAAATATTTCTACTTTCTAGTTCCAACATGGATAATGTCATGGATAATGTCAACATGAATAGTTCCAACATGGAAGATTGGAACTTGTGCCTAATAAGGAAAGGCATCCAAACCAAAGGATAAAAAGATCACACAGACAAACTGTTCAGTAAAAACTGCAAGAAAAACCCAGACAGACTAGAATTTTAACTGTGTGATATCTTAAACTTCATCTAATGGAAGCCCGTGGGATATATGCAAATAACCCCTTAAGGGCATCAAGTGTTTCAGCTACATGGCTTTTGAATGCCCATGACTTTTTTACCTTTTAAGTCTTTATGGAATTTATGGTTGCATTCAGGCCAATAAAGCCAAATGCCACTAGCTGTGAACATGCATATTTTGGCCTTTTTATTGACCTCATCAGCACAGCATAAGTGGTTCACATGGCTATACTTCAGAAACGCAAGGGCTTTAACCCAGCTGATATCCATAAACATGGAGGTGCTTGCAAAATATTCCCATTTGTGGGTACTAAAAGACAAGGAGCTTGGAACTCCAGTCAGACATATGTTTAATAAATATGGAAGAGATGGTTGTAATTACTTGGTTAAGTGGTAAGAGCTCACTGCAGTTCCCTGATGGTGGAACTTTTGATAAGGTTATTCTAGAAATCTTAAGAAGAAATTCAAACAAAAAGGAAACAAAGTATCAGCCTCTTACTGATCAGTGTTTAATGACTGGGAAGAATAATTTAAAGATAAAGAAAAGTAATCTGTAATTACAAGTTAAAATATAACTCTGCGAGATTAAAACACAGCTGCAGGCAGGTAATCAAACAGTAAATAAATTACAGAAATGTGCAGAAGATAAATCTTATTGTACCTACAGACTTGCCCCTTTAAGACAGTTAGAAAAATTGAAACTAAATCAAACTGATTCATTTGACAGTGATTGATCCCTGATTCCTTTAGTTGCCCCTCTCCCCTTTTGACTATCCCACCTCTTAATATCAGATTCATCTCCCTCTTTGGGAGAGCAGGTAGGAGGAGAATGGCTTGAAGACAGCCCTCTGCTATTAACTCTCATCCATCCCAAGTCATGTCTAGCCCATCTTAGAGGGGTTGTTTACAACACTAGATTCTGGCAACAGTGGTGCCAACATTCTGTTTCAATTTCTCACCAAATGTTAATGAGAATAGCGAACAAAAGTAGACAGTTCTATCCAAAATACAAGCATGTCTCTGCGACAAAATATATAGATAAGTTAAAATGATTTGGTAATAAAAGTGGCCCAAGACAAATACTTTGAAGAAATTTAAAAATCTAGTTACACGAGGAAGAATACAGGTGGAAACCACCTCCTAAATAAAGCTTCAAGGATGTAACAACTTCTGATTTATCCTTTGAGGATGACACCCCCACTATCAACACACCATCTATTTCATATTGAGTTCCACCCTTTGGAAGTACTTAACCCTGCAGAAGCCCATGATAGTGATGCGGAGCCTACTGAAAGAGTAGTCTGCCCATGGACTGCTGTAGATTTTCAAAATATTCTAGAATCTTTCATTCCATTCAAACATATTCAGCTAAATATGCTAACATTTTGTAAGGGCAGCACAGCTACAAAACCCTATGACTGAAGATTTGCAGCTAGTTTTAAAAGCTTCCACTCCCCCAGATATTTTTTGAAACATATGGGAAAAGTCAGCTATATGAGACAATATTCCAAAACACACAGCAAAGGATTCATAACTGCTACTGATAATTTAGTAAAGGCAATGCCCTCCAACATCTAAGTGGGAATTGAAAACAAATCTATTGATGACTATACAATGACTGGCCATTAATATTAAATAACGAGCATGCTGATTGGCCAGCCCAACCAGAGTGCCCATTGTAAATCTGAAAATATACCAACAGGAAAAGGTCTGGTTGCCTGGAATTTTCCCATTAGTATATCTTGTAATTTTTTTACTTTTCTTTTTTTTAAACCAAAAAAGAAAAAGAAGACCTGAAATGAATGAGGGAGATGGTGCAGATAAAAATAAGAGGATAATGAGGTACATTCTGCAAAACTAAAGAAACTTACCTGATTATCCTTTTATTTTGTCTGTCATGGCTCTCCTGAATATAAAAGGTCTCCCAGTTTCTTTCTTTTCTTCTCAATAAATTAAAAAAAAAAAAAAAAGCAACGGAGACCTTTCTTTCTCTGTTGCTACCTTTGCACAGCACAGATGTACTTCATAAACATGGGAACACAAGTCCCATATGCATGTACAGTACATCAAAAAAGCCTCAGGATACTGGACAAATGTGGAAGGGCAGCATGGAGGCATTATACAAAGACATTATTTAAGAAAAGTAAGTATTTTCTTCTTAAGTAGTGTCATTGTATAATAACAATAACCAATGGCTGGGTGTGGGCAATGCTGGATTTACCCACGCCCAGCTATGGATTATTGCTTAAATATTTACAGTGCACAGTAGATGCATTTCAGACTATTTAAGAGCATCCTGAACCTACAGAAGGTGCAGCAGCTAGTGATCTGTCAGCAGCATTTGTGGAAGTATTATTACTACCTATTCAAGAACTGATTAAAAGGTGTGTCTAAACTTACCCATTTTTGGAATTCATAAGTTTGTTAACCAAGAACAATATGTTGCAGACAATATAGACAGAGAGGCAAAATAACAAAAGAAATTAGTTGATATTCAACTTCAACAATTCAATACTAATCTACAGGGAAAGGGGCTGAGGAGGAGACATCAGGGTTGTAGAGCTAAAATTAGATTACTTCCACAATAAAGCTTTTATCCCCTACTTCACCTCAGACCCAGCAGCATCGGTCATTCTTTAACTGCTATATTTGTATTCATCATTCTTCTGTCTCATTTTCTTCTTTTATTAGAAGCCATCGGAACTGTAAAAAAAAATTGGATCAGAAGTAAGTGTTTGGTTAAAAATAGAGATAAACATTTGGGTAAAACTGAACAAAGAACACCAGACTGGCATCCTATGTGTAATACTTTTTTCCTGCTGCATTATATACTTATGTCAATATAATGAATGTTGGGTGCGTGTGCATATACCAACTGCACATGATGGGATATTCTATTAATTCCAATACCAGCAACAGAGACAAAAAGAGGAGCAAAGCTGGGACCAGTCTTTTCGAGCAAAAACAAAAAAAGACAGACATAATTCTTAGCATAATGTTACCCCTTTTAGACTGGTTCCATTCCAATTATCAATGACTGTGAAGGGACATTCTTTTTATGCTAAAAGAGGAACACTTCTTGTTTGGTGGAGCAGCTATAATAATACCTGCAGAATATATAATGGGGCTAGTGGGCAGGGTATGGCCATGTTACATACATGGAGACTAAGCTTAACCCTGGCTAGCAATAGACCAGACAGGATGTTGCTACAATTGTCTTGTCATTCCAGCTGTTTGACACATATTAACGTTCCCCAGACATTAAAAACACAGTCAGGAATATATATTCCTCTTGGTTTTATCATTTTAACTTAGAAAATATAACATTCAAAGGATTGTCAGATATGGGCATGGGTGATGGTGTTATTTTAGGAGCGGGTATTTTGCCTACCTATGGGGCAGTGAAATAAATTTAGGAACTGAGAAAATTATCTAAATTATTAGAAATAATGGGTAATGTTAATTTTAAATCAGTTAGTCAGATTACCATTGAAATGACTGAAATGCATGCTGTAGTGCTGCAGAATCGCATGGCACTCAACTTCACCTTTGCTTCTAAAGGTGGTATGTGCCCACTTATCCAAATGGAGTGCTGCTTGTTTATTCCTAATAAAGCACATGTTATCTGTAGTCATACAAAAGATTGCATGGTTATCTTATGCCAAAGGAACCGACAGCTGTGAATAAGCATGGTTGACTAACCTTTTTATCTGGTTGTCATTATTATTATTTTTGGGATTATTTTATTTATGTGAAAAATGTTGATTAGGAAGCTCCATGAGTGCAGGTAAAGTACCATATTACAAAATGTGCATATTGAAATAGAAAGGAAATGGTGCCACTGTCCATAATTGAAGAAAATCATAATGAAGAATAGAATAATGAGGGAAGTGTGTTAAGAAATTCTAAACAAATAAATGGCAATCTTTTTGACAGTGAGGTTGAAACTGAGAACTCTTCAAACTATCTTTTTATTGCATCCAAATGTAGACTTGTCCATTGCTCATAAAACCATTTTTTGCTAAGTGTCACATTGTGCAAGTCAAGGTCAGAAGGAAACTGCCCCCGGGATTCATGAAGCTCGGCGCAAGGCCGGCGTTAGGCTTGCACCGACCATGCAGTGTGCAGATGGCGCAGTAGCGCCATATGCATATTAACGAAGGCACGCTACTGCCACATCCACATGCATAGGAAATGAGCGCGAGTGCATGGGGCGTGTCGAAGCGCCACACGGAGGTGTGGAAATGTCGGCTGTGGATGTGCAACCTAAAATACTGAATATTATAATCTGCCTGCAATACTAATCACACCTGTCAGTGTCCGTGGATACTGAAACATATGCAAAGCATGCAAGACAGTTCTTGCGAACATAAAATTAAGAAGCAAACACAAATGCACATTAGTGAATATCGATTCTCCATCCCTCGAACAAATGACATTTAAAACCGTGTGCCCATATTCTAATGCAGTGTTGATAGTTATACCAAGTGAAAGCGAAACTATCATGTTAGCGCGCTGCCAATAGCTAAGTCTAGTCCAATGGTCAGGTTTACCACCTGTCCCACATTGTGAGGGACAGTCCCCATCTGTGCAGTTGTGTCCATACCAAAACCATTATAAATGTAAAATATCCTGCAACCGTATGACATAATTATGTCCCACATTGCATGTAATAGTCACATACAATAGTTATTACCATATGTAACATACCTACATGTTACAAGAAATAGAATAAGCAAGTAAACGAAACAGAAGAAGCATATAAACTGCTACAACAATAAGCTAACATGTAGGCATAAAACAAAAGTACTATCCGTTGTACTGACCGTGGGTATGTGTTGTCCTGTAGAATCTGATTTGTGTCCGGAATATATCCCATCTTGGCCATATGAAAAGGTGGCAACCCTACCAACGGTCAGAGCATTTGGCCAAAATCTGCCCATTTACGGTCCAAGCCGTTATTGTCAGGATGTGTCAAAGATGAACGGGTATTACCCAGGTGTACCTACCATGTCATGAAAGATAAGTGTTTGCCTGTACCTATGTGCGTGATGTACAGCATGTGGAAGGTGAAAAATGCTAGGGTAGTCCTCACAACCATACAGGTGCCAGAGATATGTAGTGTATGCAATGTGTTCCCTTGACCGTGCCATGGGCCATCAACCAAAGAAGGGATGGAGGGAGTGTGTGGAATATGGGTGTGGGGGTTGGGTAATGTAATAATCTGCAAAGGCGAGACTGTGTTGGATGCACAATAGGTGAACTGGAGGTGTATGAGGGAGCAGTGGGTGAATCAGAAAGAAACACAAAGAACAAACATACACATCCACAATACAACCTGACAGGCCATACTGTAGAACACAATCACACAAACATATGAATATTAAAATGTGCGATACACATGTACAGAAACGTCACCGGCGCATACCCACATAATGGTTTGGACGGAACTGAGCCATCCAACTGCAACACACCTGGATGCATAATTGAATACCCATCATCCCCTCTACAGTACACAACCCTCCCATTCCTGAACATCCACCAAATCCAGCCATACTCGGGCTACTAGCTTGGCGCAGCCATATCTGCACATAGTGACCACTACTCATATCTAGTAGGCAGTGTCACCCTATGCAGTGTGAGGATTGCAAACTATGTATCCCTTGCATGTAAAACCCTATCACATTTTCGTAAGTCCAGAAAGATTGAAGGTTATTTGCTTGTTCAATTTTTGGATAAACCTCATGGGATAGGTAACCTGTGTAAACATCAGACTTGGTATCACAACACGATGTCCAGTCCTGTAGACATCTGGACACAAGTTGTATGTGCAGTAGTGGTTCACTTAACTGCTCAGCCTCCTGCCAGTCATGCAGAACCTACTACCCGGGATCAAACACCTGCCCATGATGCACGTCTAACCACATGAATTATCGAGAAAATATACTGTACACATTCGCATAGTGGCACTTGGATATAGGGTGATTAAGGCGCTGACGTAAGCAGGGTACCTCCTGTCCCACTTTGTGAGGGACAGTCCCTGTTTGGGTAGGTGTGTCCTCACCAAGAATGATACAATGGCAAATATCCTGTGATTGTAGGAAATAACTATATACCATATTTCATGTAACAGTAGCCTAAAACAGTTATTTCTGGATGTAAAATATGTAAATCATACAAGAAACAGAATAAGCAACTAAAGTGCTACAGGAATAAGCTGTCATCTAGGAAAATAATTAATGTTCTAAACCCTGTACTGACTGTGGGTATGTGCTGGCCTAAACAATCTGGTGTGTCCAGAATATATCCCATTCTGGACATATGAAAATGTGGCAACCCTACGAATGGTCAGAGCATTCGAACAATAACTGTCCAGCCTCTTAACCACTCATAAAAACAGTGACCTTTGTAGGAAAGGTGTTGAATGACACTTGAATGAATAATGACAATAATTAAGAGTAATAGACACTTTTAACTTCAGAAAATAAGTATTAATGCATATGCTCTGAATCTGTCAACATGTTTCAAGTTAATAGTACTAATATTGTAGAAGTGTCCCTGATTGTCCCTGATTTGTCCTTGCTTTGTCCCAGTCACTGTTGAAATTAGTCCCTGAGTGTTTGTGAGGTCCGTACACATATGTACACCAACCAACTGTCACATTTGTTGACAGTACTATTGAAACCTGTAGTGAAGTCATAAGTGATAGCCAAAATAATATCCTTCGGATATAGGGAGGTAAAGGCAGTGGGGATGCTCAGTGTACATTCAACTGTATGGGAAATGTAAATAGGTATGTAGGTGCATGTACAGACAGATATATATATATATATTTATATATATATATATATATATATATATATATATATATATGAATGAATGAATATGTTCACAATAAAGAATTCATAACAAATGTGTAGGGAAACACCAGTGGAACCACCCCCCCCCACCCTGTATTATGTAGTGGAACCACCCCCCCACCCTATATTATGTAGTGCCAACATAATAATCTGGTCAGAGGTGTCCAAACCCCTGCCTTAGTAAACACAGGTAGAATGTTAAAATTGGGACCAACTCTTTTCATGTGCTAAGTCTCACATTTGAATGGGTACAGGGCAGTTCCGGTCTCCAGTCGGACAAGCCTAAACCCGGATCACCACATGAACACCCTGACAATCAAACACACGTATGTGCCAGGACTATAAGCTTTGGAGTTCTGAATATCCTTGGAGTGAGTAAACATGCAGCATGGGTCCAGAGCAGTAGGGAATAGGGAATGTTGCATGTGTAGTACTGCGGTTTTCCCAGCAGGAGAATGGATGCCTGCTGTGTAAGTGAAGTGGTGAGGCATATGTCAGGGTAGCTATGAACCATATGTATACATATAAATGAAGCAGAACACCAATAGTGTAGTGGTTAGAGCATCCACCTAATGTAAAGGCATTCCCGGTTCAAGTACGACTATAGCACATATCATTTTCTTGTGTAATGTATGCCTCTGTGCTGTAAAGCCAATATTAAAACATGTAAAGGTGAACGTGTATTTCACATGGGGCCATTAACCGGATTCCTTCAATCAAAGTGGTACTGTCATAATGAATAAGGCACACGTAAGCACAAAGAAGTGGCAGTAAACATATGTAACTCACAGTAAGCATATGCGAGTGCACCTGCACGGGTGTAAGCAGCTTCCAGCATAGCAAATGTATGTTGTTATGTACAGATGTAACATATATACATATATATATGTGTGTGTATATATATATATATATATATATATATATATATATATATATATCCACAGACATAAAATAAATAAAAAATTATATATATATATATATATATATATATATATATATATATATATATATATATATATATATATATATATATATATATATATATATATATATATATATATATATACTGTAAGAATGAACACCGTAAGAATAAAGCATACACAAGGTTTGTAAAGGGAATCTAGAGGAACTAAGGTATTATATAGTGCTTACAGTGTATGTCAGATAAAGCTGCCCAAGAGTGAGTAGAGCACCGCTAGTCACACCAGAGTCAGGGTTATAACAGTGGCCATAATATCGTTGAACTGCTACGTCAACAATACACACAGACGGAATGTAGTTCATGTTGTGACCACCTACACTTGCAACCCGCAAATGGCCATAATCCATAACACCAGGAAAGGCACGTATGTGCAAATATAAATGGCGGGAGACCCTGTGAATACACGAGGTGGAACAAAATGTGTGTAGGGCCCTAAACGCCCTGGAGAGGGCAATGTGTAAAGGTGTGTCATGGCTGCGATATCAGGTTGATAATGGCTGTTATGCGTGGAAACTCAACATGGGTGGGGTGGAGAAACTATGGCTATGCGAATATGGATCCAGGAGTGCCAGGGTTGATTGCACCGGTTCCAATGGAGTGACCCATGTAGATCGGCTAGTATGTAATAGGCATATATGCATACGCACATGCAGACATCAATATGTTGAAGTACATTCTCTGTAACACATGCAGTCCATTTATTGACATAAATAATATGAATGTGCACAGAAACAAATACAGTAGCAGGAATAATAGGTTGTGCAGATGAGGAACAGGTCAGATGACATTGTATCACATCACAATTATCATCGGTACTCTGTACATGAACAAATTGCGACATCTGTCTGCTGTATAACGTGCTAAATACCGATTACAAGATAACCGGAGTGAAGTGTCGGTGTCATAATTACTAAGGCAATAGTATGCTGTTGAAGCAGAGATAAAACCCAATATGCATCTGTAAGTGTGTATGTCCGGGAAATGTATTGGTCAATGGACACACAGATGTATATATGTTGTTGTTGTTGTGTCTTTCTGCTTTTCCCGGTTAGGGGTCGCCACAGTGGAACTCCCGTCCACTAATGATTGGCAGTAGAGTTTTACGTGCCGAGTTTCTGGCCCTGATGCACAACCTTCAACGAAGGTATGCCCATTCATGCATGCCTCCACACAGAAGACGCTCTAGCTGAGAATCGAACAGGACAATGTCTCACTGTGTGGCGACAACACTACCAAGCGTGTGTGTATATATATATATATATATATATATATATATATATATATATATATATATATATATATATATACATACATACAACATATATATATATATATATATATATATATATATATATATATATATATATATGTCACTGTAGATATACACATGTACATAACTAGGTTACGTTACAGCAGTTACAAGTAACATATGTTCAGACTGGGCATATGTTACTAGGAGGTCCAATAAACAAACGTTTACCTCCCACACCTCCCCAGCTAGGCCGGTCAGATGTACAGACATGCAATACAGGTAAATACACCACTGCTTTCCAGACCACCTGCAGGAAAGTACCAGTGGGAGAGATCTGCAAGGTCTACACTTTAATCATGGACAACAGGGTCCCTTGCGGGACACCAAAAATTCGACATACAGGTGAACCCGTAATGATTGACGTGAGCAGGATGTAGCTGTACACGGAACAGTAGGTTGTGCAAGTGTAATAACACATGGGTTGACAAAACGTATGACATTTGTCCCGAGACGGGGAGAGTGGGCAGTGTGTAGGGGTGTGTTCATACCCCAGCTGCGCTCACAGTAAGTATGTGTCATGAGTGCTGTAGAGGGGTGTCAGGTAGGTGAATCATGGGTATGCAATAATGGGCCTAAGTGTGCCAGTGTTGGCTGGCAGAGATGCATTAGACCTGCCCAGTGGAAGTAATTAATATTCCTATGTGGGCACTGCAGACGCTCATACCTTCCAAACCCGAAGAGCATATCTACTGGATAGTCCAGAAAGCATTGCGGGAACACATAGGGAATATATCAGTGCCCTGTACCTTATTATCATGGACGTCCGTGATTACGAATCAGAATCTAACACAGTCCTAACTAAACCCTTCCAGAACTAGTGATATTAGGTGGACAGGTGGCGGAATACACGTAATGCTACAAGAATAACCTTTACTTATGCAAACTGGTTAAGTAGTCAGTTTTTTACTGGCTGTGGGTATGTGTTGCCTTGCCAAATCTGACATCTCTACATATAGGTCCTGTAGGGCTGCCACCTTTCCAAATGGCCAAAGTGGGACCTGCTCCGTATAAATGTCAGCCGTACCAGGTCAGAACACACCTACCACCATGCATAGTAAAGAAATATATGTATTAGCACAAACCAAAGCTTAGTCTAGCAGTAGTCAAGTTGCTTATGCTACTTCACATAACATATCAAAGTGTCCTTTATACAATAACCATTACATGCAACTATTGGAGAAACGTAGAATATAATATTGTCCTGTAATCAGGACATTTGCTATGTCTAGATTATTCTTGCATGACACATATGCCTAATGAGGGACTGTCTCATGCAAGGTGGGAAAGGTGTTAATCCTAAAGTCTCACTTCGGCCAATTTAAAAGGTGGAAAACCTACAATAGGTATGTGGTAGCATGACTCGGCAGACAGATGTGGTTCCCAAAACACATTTATTTGTCTGCATTGCAGAGTATCAGTTCCCATGTATCAGCCAGATGGGAGCAGATTGTATGAGCAACACACATATAATATGATTATGTCACTGGACAGGCCACCGATTCTGTACAGTCTAACGCCATGCCATCGACAAATGGTCAGCCATACCCATGTAGTCTGATGTAATAGGCATCACAAGGGATTGCATCTATCCAGCGTGACTGACAAATGCAAGCACCAATGTTGGTGCACGTGCAAGTGAGGGAGCGAGTGGGTGTAAGCGTGTTTGGCTACCAGTATGCAAGTATTGCACTGTTAAAGAAATGTGGAGTCTAAACAAGTATAATGAACTGTAACCAGAGTTCAGCAGTGCTTAACACTGTGCAAACCCATGCACAACCACTCCCAACTACTGCAATGTGCCTTACCCACTCTGTATCCAATGGCCTTGTTCTGGCCGGAAACAAAGAACCGTCTTTGCAAGTGTTGGTAGCAACACCCTGCGCACACAGCTAATCTGAATTACCAATACACCATGGCATATATACAGACATTAGACAGTACCACACACATACCATACAGCACAGTCATCCAACAGTATAGCAATGTACTGGCAGATATGTCCGGACCACTGGTGTTTGCAGACCTGGCCGTCTTGTGTTTAAGTGTGTGAGCATGCCCAGTATGACTGTTATGCATGTTGTCGACTGACATTACTGTCATACCTTCATGTGTTTGAGCATACCCAGTATGGTCAACTGGATCGCATGTTTTACATGTCCAGGTAGTCAGTACTGTGGTGCCGACCCCTGCATTGTACACTGACAGGTGGCATGCTGTGTCTGCAGGGTATCCATCGGTCATGTGGCATTGGCTGTTGCTACATTTCTGCACAGTGTGGGGGGACATCCAACTGTATCCACATTCCTACACAGCACCGGGGGTGCCACACATGAATGTTACATGTGTACGTTGGAAGGGGGGCACAGCTGACAGTTGTACACTTTTGCTACTACTGTACTGGTATACCAGGTACTCCATTTCAGTGTGTGGACCTACGTAATGTGCTGGCTAGAGGCATACCAGTATACGTCAGATACTAGCTTTAATTACCAGCATATTGGTTTCAGATGTCCTAGCCTTCACAACCTACATCCAACTGCCTGGCCTGCTGTAGTCTGCCAGTGTGTGTCTGTGGGTGGGGGGTGGCGCCATCCATTGGGCATATCCAGAGGCCATTGTACAGCATTTGTCTGTATTGGTCTAAACCTGTCCAGCTGTTTGAGACTTGTGTGGGCTGTATGGATGCACATGATGTTCAGCCCATAACCTGCAGTGGCTTAGGACATCCTGTGTACTACTGGCTACTATTGTGACCCCAGTATGTGCTACGGATGTCATGGTGCCACTATGGACGTGTACTGTCTGCTGCCCAACATTCGGACACCAAATTCCCTTGCATGCTCACATCCATACCATAGCTACAGGTAAAAACACATTCTAATACAAGTGCCAACTGGTAGGTTGATTGACTTACCTTGAGGGTGTGCCAGACCTGAGGATGGTGCTGGGGGGTTGCCTATGTTGGATGCACACAGTGCACTTCCTATACATGGCTGAGCACAGATAGTGTCATGTTTGGCATCCCTTTTACTGTCTGTGTGAGGCAGAGAGGGTGTAATTCCCTGTGTACCTACTGTGTCTGCATATGCCATGCGTTGCCTCTCTGCCAAGGGCAGGTCATACTGTGCACGCCTCCTTTCTCCTACTGGGTCCAGCTCAGGTAGTTCCTTCTCCGGGTCACACTGTGTCTGTACAGGCCTTGGCATTGGTGGGGGGCTATGTGGCCCTTCGCCATGCTGTTCCTGCTGCAACTGTTTCCGCAGGATCATATTGTGTAGCATAGCACATACCATAACAATTTGGGTGCATGTAGCTGGTGAATACTGCAAGGCTCCATCGGATGTGTCCAGACATCGGAACCATGACCTGAGCATCCCAAACACATGCTCAACTATATGTCTTACCTGTGTATGTGCCTCATTATGGCATAGTTGTTCAGGTGTGTGTGCATTGCTGATGGGTGTCATCAGCCACAGCTCCAGTGTTTACCCAGCATTCCCCACTAGGTGACTGTAGGGGATGTCCATATTGGCAAAGGTGTGGTACAGCTGCGTCAGATGCCATATATTGGAATCATCATAGCTTCCAGGGCAGTCAGCACACACATTCATTATAATGCCCTGGGCATTGCATGCGACCTGGCAGTTGATGGAGAGGATGCCCCTGCGGCCAGTGTAGGCCCTACCCCACTCTCCATGTGGTGCTTTGATGCATATGTGCATGCAGGCTATAGCACCCACTACCCCAGGGTAGTCTGCTATTTGGCTGAAGAGACGCATATTGCTGGTCAACACCTCACATGTGTTGAGGACATGTATGTGCTCACTGGCATGTGATGACATGGCATCTAGGAAGTGGTGCAATAATCTGGATGCAGATGCCTGTGAGATCCCCATGATATCCCCAGTTGTGCTTTGGGAGGTACCTGTGGCTAGTATACCTAGGCCTACACATACCTTGGTATCCACTGGGATGGGTTTCCCTCGGCCTGTTCGATGTGTCAGGTGTGGCCGGCACAGCTCAACAATCTGCTGTAGGAGGTCTCTGTCCACCCCGTAGCACTCCACAATCTCCAGCTCATGTAGCCCCTGGTAGATTACCCTGGGTCTGTAAAGTCTTCTCTGTCTCCTCACTGAGGGTTGTTCGGCAGCATTCACATCCTCACCACCCTCAGCCTCCTGCACATGTTGGTCTATGTTGCATGCTGCAGCCCTTCTCACTTGGTTGGATTGTTTCGAGAAATGTCCCCGCATGTATACACCAGTGGTGTAGAGTGTGGAAAAAACATGTGTGTATGGTGCTTGCACACTTTACCATAGTGTTCTGGGCCAGGCTGGGCATGTAATCTGCTGATTGTACTAATTATCACCTGTTTGCACAGCTTGTTCAACTTGACAACTCCACTACTGCTGTTGTCCCTCCCAATTTCACTAGGCAGTTATAGACACACCCCTAGCTTAGGCGTGCTAAGGCAGGAGCAATCCCGAGACACAGGGCTCCAATGTACGTATAGTGTGCCTGACACCCCCCCCATGCTTTCACCTATATTTGAGTCCTGCACCTGGCTATCTATACACATACACTCTTGGGATCTGCATCACACCCTGGGGATAAACGGGATTCACTATTTTCAACCTCGCGTGCATAGTATTGTCTTCTAATGCGTAGTTATATGACCCATACTGAGCCTCCAAAATAATAACCACTGCTTAATGTTGCGCAGATCCACACACAACTGTTTAAAAGTCCCTTACTATCACCGTATTCGACGTCCCTTGTTCTTCCCAGCAACAAAATACCTGGTCTCTACATGACTCAAACCCGGGAACCTGCACATCACAGACAATACGCTTTACCACTAAGCCATGGCAGATATACATACATCTGAGGTGATCACATACAGATCATCCAGAACAGGCATTCAATAGTATAAGATGTATTCCATCATGTAGATTTATGTGTGCTAATGTCCATATATATATATATATATATATATATATATATATATATATATATATATATATATATATATATATATATATATATATATATATATATATATATATATATATATATATATATATATACATATATATATATAAATATATATATATATATATATATATATATATATATATATATGTATATATATAGATATATATATATATATATATATATATATATATACACACACACACACACACACACACACACACACACACACACACACACACACACACACACACACACACACATACACACACACACATATACACATACATACGCAGATATAGAATATGTATCACAACAGTGGACCACAAGACAACACAGCATTAGACAAGAATGAAAAGGAAACCACATGTGCTCCCTGCATTATGTACTGGTGTTACTATCACGGCAAGTGTGTTTTGTTGTGTCACATGGGTCAGACTGTATTAAGGGTAAGAGTAGGGCTGCTGACATTTACTCACCAGACCTATTGGTGAATGTATGTGTATGTCTTGCCAACCCAGTCTCTTGGGTGATTGTGACATTTGTGGACACTATATAGGAAAACAACAAAACATGTTCAACACATCCCGGAGCTAGCCACTCACAGATACCAACACATAGGATATGACTGCCAAACACACACACCTGTCATGCCTTGGAATAGAACACCTACCTATCTATTCTATCACACTACAGCATTACGCAATTACAGAATGCGCTACCGAGATTACTGGATCACAGCCCTTGCAGAGGCATTCTTCTAGGTGGGTGACATCATCAACAATGGAAAAAGCACCGATAGGGATTGTATGAAGAGTGAGCAGTCTAAAAGAAGTACTCCATCCCCAGGCAGATGGAAACAAACACACACACACACACACACACACACACACACAATTGGTATGGCTGGTATTAGAACATAGACTTATCTACCTTATCACACTACAGCATTATGCAGTTTACAGAACGCGCTACCGAGATTACTGGATCACAGCACTCCCAGAGGCATACTTCTAGGTGGGTGACATCATCAACAATGGAACAGACGCCGATAGGGATTGTATGGAGTGTGAGCAGTCTAAAAGCATATTACTGTCCCAAGGCAGACAGAGACAAACACACACCAGTGGCATGAGCAGGACAACTGCCTATCTATGAACCACTATTGCAACACTACATAGATACAAGATGCGCCACAGACACTACACCTTTCAAGACAGTCAATATGACCTTCTAGGAATGCGGACATCGACATGGATGCTGGCACTTATGATGTACATACCTGTGAACCAGTGTGTTCAATGTAGGAATCCATCCTGAACTGGGGTATGGCCATCTGCTGCCTGGATGACCACTATCGCTATACAGGATTACAATGGTCATGCCCATACACATAGAGGCACATAACCGACACAAGGTGTCACTGGGCATGCTCACACACTTAGTAGCACACGTCCGTTTGGAATGCCCTATGTATCCATCTACACAACGGTTAACGGTGTACTGGGCATGCTCACACACTTAGTAGCAAAGGGCTGTTTTGTATGCACTCTGATTCTAAACATGGAAGGGCACAGTGTGTTGATAGTCATCATTGTTAGCATGAATGCTGCACTACATATATCTGACACCGGTCTTCTACACAAAGTCTGCTGCTGTCCATCACCTTAGATGTACCAATCTAAACCTAGCACACTAATACCACCTGTGGTGATGTCCTGCCAGGAGTGGCTACTTCGGCAATATAGTACCATTCATAGACAAATGTCCTGAGACCAGGTAAACACCCTGACACCTAGAGGACAACTGCATTGTATGTGTATGCTAAACAGTGCTAGATGTGTAGCATTCGTAATCACAGCTGCCAATCTAGATCCAACAGTGGGGAATACTGACATCTGTGCAGTGAGGAACACCTGGCTTAAGGCTTAGTTGTGCACAATAGCACTACTACCATATACCTCAGATACAGACGTATGGGCCATAACACCGTTACGGACCGCTCCTGGTGGTAGTGTCCCCACGTACATGAAGGCCACTCACATGTACTGACCAGTACACTCTCAAATGCCATCACAGATGTGTCAGGTGCAGATCACAGTGTCAAAAGCCACATTCTAGGATGTAGCTCTCAGACATCACCATGTCCTTGGAGCAGCAACACACATCCATACATGTGGCAGAACATTCATTAGTACAGCACCATATTACTCATGACCAGTGGACTGTACCTAGCTCTACAGCAACTGTGCAGACTACCCATGTACTGACATGGTTCCATCATGTGATATGCAATGCAATGACACCACTTTTCATAACCAGGTCGGCTGTACACATAACAGGGGCCCTGGGTCATATACAGCTGTAACAGATAGCTGTTGCTATACACCAGTAAACACACTCATGTTTGGATATGACATACATGTACCTGCCGTGGATATGTACATGCCCCACACACACACAAGACATATGTACATAGCATAGCTGTTGCTGTCCTTCCTGCAGACAAGTGGCTACAGCAATAACACACATGCACATGAAAGGTAGGTCCATGGCTGTTGACTGCTAACAGTACATAAGGTGTGATAGCAATGTTGACTGAGTTAACATTCCTTCTGTACTGGTTACCCATGACACCTATCATATCATACAACAGTCCATGTGTCATGTATGTCATCACACATGTCCACCAATTGCAATGCCTACAAACATGGCTAAATGACAGGAATGTAGGACCTACACACATGTACATGTAGTGTTGTGCATTCAGCTACCATGCATGTGCAGTAGCTGATGTTTGCAGTTGATCTGTGTCTTACTACAACATGCAGTTGCAATACAGCCCCATCATTGACACCTGTATATGGTGAAATATTGACAGTACAGTAAGATGTACATCAGGTATGGATGGATGTGTGTACAAAACGTGGTGGGCCAACTTTGCAGATGGATGTTTGCTGATGACAGCTCACAGGTGTGCCACAAGCCATCTACCATAACATGTGCAAACACTAAGCTATGTTTCTGTTAACTGAAGTTGAAGAAACACCTGATGGTAAATCATTTGACACCTGTAACACTTAAGACCTCTCATGTGCATATAGCAGCACAATTGCCAAAGGTAGCATTGGTACACATTCTAATGCGGGCAATACTGCGGTATGTCTGTCATACATATCATAAGATAGCAGGTGTTTGATTCACAGTACTGCCATGTGTATTTGCTTGTGTGTCCATATATGCCACATATGGTGGGGAATAGATCCCAATTGTTACACACCCCTGTACACTGTTGTAGAGATCTGTACATACTGCAGTGTAGAAAGCAAGACATAGGCAGGGGTGGTGTATGTATCACACACATGTTAGCTATCTGGATGTGCATGACATAGGTGCATTCAATTGTGGACTCCACAGTGTGTGTGTGTGTGTGTGTGTGTGTGTGTGTGTGTGTGTGTGTGTGTGTGTGTGTGTATGGCTGTCTGGTCCATTGAGTGAGAATGTATGCTACCATAGTGAACAGATAGGAGTCCAACCCCTCCAGGTGATGCAATCTACTACCCTGTTGATGCCGTCGGTCTTAGGCTTTACTGACTACCTGTACATGTTCATTCTCTGTGTCATGTCATGTTTGTGCATAGTGCTGTAATGGTGATTACCACATAGGCAGGGGTCCTCACCTCAACACTATCAAGTGTGTGTGTGTCTGTGTGTGTGTGTGTGTGTGTGCGTGTCTGTGTGTGTGTGTATGTGTGTATGTGTGTGTGTGTGTGTGTGTGTGTGTGTGTGTGTGTGTGTGTGTGTGTGTGTGTGTGTGTGTGTGTGTGTGTGTGTGTGTGTGTGTGTGTGTGCGTGTGTGCGTGTGTGCGTGTGTGTGTAGTAGTGTGTTTTCATCATGTAATGTGAATGTGTATTACTGCTACACAGTGAGGCCTCATGCTATCAACTGGCCTACTGCTATGTAAACTCCCCGCACCATGTAACTGTACCTGTGATGTCACCCGGTATGGATGTCACGTCTCTAGCAACTGTAGCTTAGTACACAGCTCACATGCTCCTGGATCAGTAGATGTGTAGACATCTTTGGAATGTCAACCTTTCTAACAGTGAGGTTGAAGCTATGCATAGCATGCTGGTATTGCCATACATGCCTGTGAGTAGTCCACATTTACACATGGGAAACTGCAAAAACTGGTACTTAATGGCACATGCAATTAGACCTTAAGGAGGGAAGCAGAGCGTCATTACCAACATGCTGTTACTGTTGTTACCAAGACACATACTATGTACATAAAACAATGCATTTTAAACCTGCACTACATGGTATGTCTGCTGCATGTCAACAGTACACAACAATTGTAATATACACTTATCTCCCTATTCTGTTCACCCTGTGTATCAGACCATATTAGCATGTCCCTGCACCGATGGTGTGGATGACAGGGATGCAGCACAGGCATCATCATATGCACAGAGTGATAATGTTTGCCAGGGGCCTAGGCTGCACCAGTGGATGACATCATTTGTGTGGGTTAGGGCCTGTGATCTAATTGGCCATGTGTGGTTGTTATGCATGTGAGTGTTGCGGTGCACTACAGATGTTTCTGGTGTGTGTGTGTATGTGTGCACAAAGTTCTGCCATGTGTCCAGCCTACACAGGGGTATTATTGACAGCTACAGACTGTACAGACCAGGATTTACAGCTCACAGTGTCTGGCCACGGCCACGTGACCTATGCCTGCCAGGGGTTGCATGGGCACTACCAGGCAGAGGTACAGATTGGGTACTGTCCGATGACACATGTCCACTGGAACCGTGCCCCCATTGGGACCATCCAGAGCCACGTACATGTAGCCTGCTGTGCCCTGGTGTGGACAGCACAGCACCAGCTGCACTGCTGCTGCTACCGGCACTATGAAAGCGGGCATGTGAGGTAGCTCATTCACGTAGACCTGCACCTGGTGGTGTAGCTGGCCTACGTCCACGTGCCCTATGCCTAACTCCTACCAGATGTTCCAGCACAGACAGCTCACAGATTGTCATGCCACGGTCAAGGATTCCAACCATGTCACCCAATCATCTGTCCAAACTTCAACAATCTGCTGTTGAGCATTTGCCAATGCCTGGATGTTGTCATTTAAAGAATGGATAACAGCCCTCTGAAGTCTCTGTCCTTCTCTGTTCTGCCATTCAGCATGTGCCTTTGCCACCATTAAAGTCTGAAACATGCGTCTGGTGACACCAGCTGCTGTGGTCCGTCCTGCAGGGGCATGTCGGCCAGAGGTTGTCCGATGAGCAGCACTGGCCACATGCCTGTGTGGCACATCTGCAGTCATTTGACTGACACCATGGTGTGAATACACACCTTCCATAGCCAACACACGTTCCTGTTCCAAGCTACCACACGCTAACTGTCCTTCCTCTATGGCCAATGGTGATGGGGTATGTGTTGGCATAAGAACTGTGTGTGGGGAAGAGGGGGATATAGGTGGAATGGCAACCAATGTCACAGATTCAGCCCCTGACAACCCTGCCTGTGCCTCAAGCATATGTTCATCATCACTGCTAGAGTCTGTGGGGATACTAACATCAGATGGACCACAGGAGGGTAATGCACCTACATCACCTGTGAAGGCAAACAAAGACTATACATTACAATAGAGACACACACACACACAGACACACACGCACCATGCATGTTATTTGACAGAAGGCATGCAACATGCATGTGATACAGCAGACGGCATGCAGCTCAGACATTAATAGTGGTAGTTATTGTACATCCCTGGGTTGCACACAACAGCAAACATGTGTCATAGCAGAAGCCATGCATTTCACACAATCATGGTAGTAAGCATGCATCCCTGTGTTACACCATGTGGACCAGCACAGGTTAACAGTACACATGGCTGATGTGAGGAATATGACCTTGACATTAACATGTAGTATGACGTAATCTGCTGACGTGTGCATTGACATGCATACATGTTTGACACAATGGTGTCCTGGCACATGTACAGTGATGTAATGGTGTCAAATTGCAGTGTAGTCTGTACGCCCTACAGATAGAATGCACTTTTAGCAGATGTGCATGACCATTGAAGGGTATAATAAGGCATCTATATTGCTGTACAGTGTGAAGTACAGACACAGTGCCATTGCATGGAATCATGACACATCTCTATTGCTATACAGTGTGGATTACACACACAGTACATAGCCATGACTGTGTGCATACACAATACATAAATATTGTGGATTGTGACCCACGTCGCTGAGGTGTATACACACTAAACCATGATGTGTCATGTGTGACAGATCACCGAAGGACATACGGATGACACCCCTGCACAACTGCTAACATTTCTTAGCTGCCTGGCAACCATGTCCACACATGGCAGACTTGTCAATACACCATGTCCAACATGACATTTGTGTACCACACACATGAGGTGCATGGCTGACTGTGATGTCCAACAGCAGCAAGGGAAATGTACTGTATCTGTGGCATAATGTGGTGTCTGTGTATGTATGTGGATGCTGTACAGGTGACTACTGTCATGCTGTGACACAGTCATGATGTTCAACACATCTTATGTGGTCAAATTAAGTGATGCCTCCACAAGCTGTGCACAGGCTTGTAAGATGTCCAGTGTTCCACATCTGCTACATAACCATTCAACAAAGGCTATAGTTGGACCATGTGTAGCCAATGTACAACAGGGTGTACACACAAACACATCACATCTACTGTGAGTTTCTACATGTCTCTGGCCATCCTCCATGGCCATGTGTGAAAATGTGTTGGCCAAATGGTTGTGATGGCTGTCTATCTCGCATGTCTGTGTTGTCCCATATGACATACACCCATAGATGTCAGATACTCCACTGTCCACAGGGTTATGCAGACAAAGGGTTGTGTGTTTGGTATGTGGGGTATGTTTTATGGGATAGTGAGACAATGTTGCAGCCGGACCATTACATGTCATGGACATGTCAGATGGCACATCACAATGTGTGCACTCATTGCAGGGGCATATTCCACAATGGTGAATCCTGTGAGCTGCCCATACTCCAGCTCACTGTGTAGTACTGTTTGCGTACCCCACATGTGTTGTTCTGATGTATAGTACATATTCCTACATTGAACAACACCTCCACTGTTGTATGCACAGCTGTCCACACATCTAGCAATGACAGTTTTTGTGGTTTCATGTCGATGTTTCATTTAGTTTGTATGTATTGCACATGGGTAGCCAGTGTGATTGATTAAAGATGCGACCTGGATATCGTGTCCGGACCATACATTATGTGTACATGTGTTAAATGGCCACATGGCGAATAGATCTGTGCAGTAACATGCCTGATACTTATAACTGTCTCACCTGCAATGGCCCCCTGTCTCTGTGGAATGCCAGAGGTAACTATATAGGGATGACACAGCAGTATGATCATTCTCCATGACTGTATGACAGCTACAAGGTGCAATGTGCATGTTAACACATTCACCAGTACAATAGGATATACTATGGAGTATGCACATGTGTGCATACACAGTGTAGCATACTATAGTATGCGACGTGTGTAAACATACCTTGCATATGATGTTACATTACATATTGTACAGTGACACATGCAACTAAATGGGATATAATAGTTATATGTGCAGTAGTGACTTACCAGGCAACTCCAGGCTTGGTGGTTGGAAGACACCCACCTCCACGATGGCAACTAGGGTTTGTGGATGCTGTTCTGATGGTGTCCCCAGGTTGGTCAGTAGCTCCTCAGTACGTGTGAGTGGGGGCTGGGTTGGTGGCCCACCACCTGTTGCACCTTGTTGCCTGGCGATTGCATTTTCACGCTGTTTCGCATGTCTGATCAGGTCCGTGCAGTGTCTGCACACCTGCTGGTATGTGCGGTTATGGCTACCCACATCATTAACCCTCCTGTTAAGTTCCTGCCACAGGTCATCACACTGCTGGGCATGCTGTGGCACATGGCTGAACAATACCTCATAGTTATCTTGGAGGTAAGGTATGAGGGCCTCATCCTCCAAGCAGCTATAAGCTGGGAGTTTTGATCGAGGCATATTTGGAAGACATAATAATGAAGACAGGTCACAGTATCTCAGAGATGCACAGAGATACAGCTGCACGTACATGTGTATTACATTTAGTACATATAAACAGTTGTCTTTGCAAATCTTCATGACACTGACACCACTGACATGTTTGTGTCACACACATGTGACACCCAATGGGGATTGGATATTATCACCATATATGTGTGTCACCTGATTACATTGCTCATACTCCATGTGAATGCTGTCTTGATGTGGGCATGTCTGTTTGCCTGTACTGGTGTTCTTACCTATCAGCAGATGCCTGGATGTGTCCACATTAATGCTGTTGACCTTGATGCTGTGTATATGTCACATATCAACACATACACTGCCTTAATGGACATGACCTGTGACAATGCAGACATGCGCACAGAAACCTTTACATTCATGTGTTTTGCCATATACATCTACGCGGCACTGTACAGCAGTTCAACATCCTGTCACGTATCATCTGTGTTGCATATGTGATACATATGGGACAATGGCTAGCCGGATGGTATTTGCAGGGATGGTTATCAACTATAGCATGTACGGCCAAGGTCATGTAGTTGTGCGTATACCCTGGGCCATGTATGAGCATAGGATGTAAGGTTTTCTAGCTGTATCCGACAGCCAAGTTCCCGCTGCCAGGTGAATCAGTGTCACATAACTGATCCATACGGTTAATGATACATCTACCATGCGGTCATCACACCATGTCTGACAGAGATGAAATGTGCAGCTTTGTTGGACAGGGTTGCATAGTATGGCAGGAGTATGTAACGTGTATGGCACAAGGATCTGTCCAGCATGTGGTGATCCTTGTACTAGGAAGGTGGCTGTCCATGACCTATGCATGTCAGATCAGGATATATACATGTAGCATGTCCAACATCACAGTGTTGGACACGTCTTTATGCAGGGTAGGCAGCATGCTGCATAGTAGAGATGAGGATTGTGAAGGCTGGTGTCGCCCATCCAAGCATGGGCAATACCCCTTAAAGGTGATATGTGATCCGATGTTGGTCACATGAGTGATGAGTATGGCTGTACAATGATCTCCATGCTCATGGATGGCACCCTGTCATGACTAGGGTTGCCTCTTATGACTACCTAATAGGCTTGGCGATGTCACTAGCTCAAGGAGGTAAACTGCACAGCACCATCCCTTACTCACAGTGTCCATTATGTTGACCGCTGCCTAGGTGGTAGTTCATGGGTTCAGGGTTATTAACCTAGCGGTGACAATGCAATATGCAGCTGTCAGATTGTGCACATATGTCACGCACCTCACCCACAAAGCCCATTCTGTATGTTGTCCACAACACTGAGTCAGCTATTGCTCCTAGGTCATAGCCATTCACATACTTACATAAGCAGATGCCTCCCATTTGTCTGTGTGGTATGGGCTACAATGAGGGGGACTACAAAAAGTATCCCTTTTTTACTGTAGCTGCCACTGGTGTGATATGCACATATCACTCAGACACCTTTTGTAATGTTGGTTCTGTCAACAGGCCACTGGCAGAACACTCCTGTGACATACAAAAATACATCTAGTATACTGAGTGTAGGTGGAACACAGTATGGGTGATGATGTCCTATGACCTGTCACAGGTATGATATGCAGTGTGAAATCATCCGTACTGTCATCTACATCTGTACTGCTAACAACATATACGTTGATTAAGGTTGATGGACTTTCAGACCAGACTCGGCAGGGTAATGGTGCAGTGCCTCCCATTATGAGTGGTGTCTCCACTTTATGGGTTGTGATAACTGTTGGTGTGCACCATTCAGTGTTTTCACAGACTGACATGAAGCTATGTTTTACATGATGTGTATGTGTAGAGCAAACTGTTTTGCCATATGTGTATGATACAACCAGGGATGTGGACAGGTCACATGCAGCCTGAGTGCACCTTGTACCATCATAGTTATGGTTACAGGGGCTCTGTAGTGTTCATGGATATGTGAATGTGTACCTGTTGGGGGGGCAGTGAGTTTATGTTATGTGACAACCTATCTGTATTGCTTATTCATGCTCAGCACTTGTTCAGAACATGTAAGCACTTCATGAGCTACTAATTACTATAGCACTCAATCCTACTCATTTCCTACAGGTAAACACTGTTTGTACTTACATTTCCAGCTTGCTTAGAGTTAAACAGCTGTTGTACAGACTTACCTCACATATCTAGTGAGAAATAGTTAAATATTCAGGCATGTCCAAGTGTCAATTCCCAGTGTTATCGCCTGTCTATATGATGAATATGGGCAACATGATGCAATATAGAAATTGTCTCATGTACACAGTCAATGCTCCCCTCCTAAAACATACAACACTACAACCAGTGGGAGATGCACATATGTAGCCATGCTGGAGGTAATGCTTTCTCCAACCCAGACTGAACCTGACAATCATGTGGGGATGTTAAACGTTTGCACCACACCACACTCATCACATAGTCCCACTAGATCCCCACCACCACAGGCCACACATAGTAAGACTACAACATTTGCAGAGCCTCTCAATACTACACTGTGTAGGCAACAGAGAACTCCAAAGCAGAAATGCAGGCAGCCCCCATCACCCAACACAACACCAATTACTTATAGTCCACAGACTCAAGTGTACCCATCAACTACAGTCAATAGGGCGATATAACATATCCAAAACACTAGTCACAGGTGACTCTATAGGCGGTCACACTGATGTCCCACTCAGCAGGCTACACAAGGTGATAGTCACTTTCAGCTGGCTGTCGGGTAACAGGATCCGCAACATAACCTATGCACTCAGGTCACTCCTCAACAGGTACAATATGACTGTCATTCTCCATGTTATTGTGAATGCCCTGAGATGTAACTTCCTGGACTACATGTACAGAGACATGCAATAGCTCTCCAATCTTGTAGCCCAGGCAGGTATCGCCCTAGCCCTGAGAAGCATTCTGCATTTGTCCAGACTGATAACGCAGTACAACGACTGAATTATTCCCCTCAACAGTTGGCTATGATTCTGGTGTCATTCCAAAGGTATCCAGTGTCTGTCTGCTTTGAATGACATGGTCAACAGAACACGATACTTTAGCACAGATGACCTGCACCTGTCAGCCCTGGGATTATGGATAACTTCTAAGGCTCTTGCTGCTCCTATAGTGCCTGTTTTAGGCACAGTTGAAATAACATATTCACCACAATAACAGGAACAGGCAAGCAAAACCTGAGGGTAATGTTACTCAATGCTTGACATCTTCATCTCAAACGCACTCACCCGAGGCACTCCTTGTAATGTACCACTTCGATATCTCTGCAGTGACTGGGACCTGCTTCTAGGCTCCTGAGAGCACCCCTGCACTAACAGGCTATTACTCAGACCACACCTATCAGTCATGTAAGCAGGACCGGAACACCCACGGTGGAGGTCTGTCCATATTTCCCAAGGATATACACACCTCCAGGCTGGTTGCTTAGCACAATGCATCAGAGGTAATCCAAGTGCAACTAACTGTGGCCATAACTGATATACAAATTGTAGCTTTCTACAGATTCCACAACATACCCCACAGTTAACAGCCCTCACTTCTTAGTGTACTGGAAAGTAGGGTTCAAACAGGAACTACTGATGTGTGACTGACACTACCCCACACTTAACTGGGATACTTACTCATGTACTGACACATTAGGCCAATGCTTTCTGGGATTCATAACCTCCAGTCAGCTGGATCAACCTATCCACACCACCACCAGGGCCAACAATATCCTAGACCTGGACATTACCAACATGTGTAACTGGTGTTCCACACCTGGAGTTATCCCCTCATTGGTCAGATCCGAAAATATGCACTAATCACCCTTGTTATCCATATCCCGGCACCACACCCTTCATGGAAAACATGGTACAATATTGCTACAAACCAACTTCAGGCTTCTTATGACAGCAGTAGTAAACATCATGACACCCGTGCAGATGGACAATATAGTTACAAACGCTGTATCATACACAACTGCACTTAATTAGCACTTTCACGACTGCATGGATCATGCTATCCCAAACAGAGCCATGATGGTACCCACCAGAAAATGGACGCCACTCTGGGTTCCACTGCCATGGACATAATGTACAACAGAAGGAGGAGACTGTTGGAAAGTAGAGTACAATCCCATGGATGGGGTAGCACCCTGGTCAGCCTCAGCAGAAATCTGAGATCCCTTATCACATCCTCCAAAGCTAGCTATGTAAACATTACTGTGACTCATTCCAGGGACTACCACAAAGCATTCTGGAGGTATGTCACTACTCTCGATGGCGATACCCACATCTGCTTTGACATACAGCGGTTAGACACGAACATTAACAGAACCGACTGATATTGGCAACATCTTGGAAGATAGGTTCAGTGTTAACTTTACACCCCTCTCACACCCTAAAGGGTCCAAATCTATACAGGAACAATGCAGAGTCCCTGCGGTCACAACTACGCAGTTCCAAGCTGCACTCTCTAAAGCCAGGAACACAGAATCCTTGTGACCGTACAACATCCCAGGCTGCAATTTACACAAACTTCTGAACGAAATGGCTCCCCACTTGGGCACCAAATTCACTAATAGCCTTGTATCAGGCATTGTGGCCCCTGAATGGTGCACAGCAACAGTTATCACACTCCACAAAGGTGGCGCCACAATGGATAAGAGGAACTATTGCCCTATACGCCTGACTAGACTGTTCTGCAAGGCTATGGAGCACATCATCATGGATCTCATTCACAGAGACATTGGTGGCCTCCAAACCTTTGATATCACCCAGTTTGGATTTGTTAGGGACAGACCATGACTGCTAAACCTGGTGGAGTCCTTTGAGACAGTTACCAAGGTAGTAGATGAGGGTAAGGAGGTCCACACAGCCTACCTTGTCTTCTCAATGGCTTTCAACACCGTTCCCCATTCTGGTTTTGTCAATATACACATCCACCTGCACAACAACCCTTATGTCACGAGATGTTATGCAAAGTGGCTCATGGACAGGACCAACACAGTGAGGGTAGCATACCCTAGTTCCTACTGTAAATCAGTTACAATTGGCGTATCCCAGTCCTCGGTCATAGTGCCCCTCATGTTCGCTATATGCTTCTCTGAGGTACAGGCTAGCACAGAAGGACTTACACTGAATAGGTTTGCAAACAACTGCAATCTAAGGGCGATGACTGATTCACCAACTGATACAGACACCCTCCATAAGGGTGTCACTGTGATGGTTACCAGGTGTCAATAACATGGCCTCAAGCTGCATGCCACAAGGTTCATAGACATCCCCTTTGAATTACACCAATCACCCGCTGACTATCACATAGGTGGTAGTCCCCTACATACATAAGACATTATAAGGGATCTTAGAACATAAGTAGATAGCACCCACTCCCTTGATAACCATATTGCCAAGGTGGCGTGGATATCCTTCTACATGACCACCCTAATCTGTAATGGGTTTGTAGCCAGAATAAAGGCAGCCATTGTACCTCTCTACTCATGACTTATGAAACACATTAAAGGGTACAACACCCCATTTGGGATGTACCTTACGAGACAACAGCAACGGCTTTGAATACCACAACATTAACACACCAAGAGGATTACTGACCTCTGAAGGATGACGTATGCAGCCCAACTACAGAAAACCCAACTGTACTCATTTGCATAGTGCATACTCAGAGGTGATCTCTGCTGACCATACAAGGCCCATATCCAAAACGATTTTGATGGATATGCTCCACATAAGCAAAAGCCACTGAGAGCCACATGCTCCGGGATATGTATCTAAATGCAACGATGACTAGGACATGCTGGAGGGATACATTCCTAAACCGGACACTCACCATGCTTTGGAACATGATTCCTATGTACATCAGGCAGGGACCCTCACTAGCACTCTTCAAGAGATACCTCAATGGGTGGATGGGAGACAGACATGTACGCCAGGGATCACTGCAGTGGCTCTACTGTACACAGGTGCAGGAAACAAATGGCTCTGCTGTTCACAGGCACAGGACACTAACCTAGGGAGGTGCCATAAGTGAAAACACTGTAGTTGGGCTTACGAATGGACTTGGCCAGACAGCATAGTACCTAGCTATGAACCTATGAAGCTATTACATGTCCTTTGTGCATGGATAATTCACTAGCTCTTCCATTTCAATTAGCTATCATGCTGATAAACTGTCTGGTGACTACAAGTCATATGTAACCTGTTACTGTGTATTTTACATGCCAATAGACATACCTGATGTTTGTATAATATAACAGTAATGCAATGTGAAATGTTAGACATATCTACCTACAATACTGTACATTTCACATTATTTTACAATATCCCATAATGCAAATCATAATTGCACAGCAGGGCCACCTTAGACATGTTATTCTCAGTTATACGCCCATACATATGCCTACTGTTACAGTAAATCAACATATACTATCTGCCGTTATGGCACGTACTTGTTGCACAAACCCTGCCACTGGCAGTGGCTGGAGTGGAATTGTTGCATTTAAAGTCCTTATGTAGCATCCCTTATGGTGTATGAAGTGTTTACCTTGTGGCCCACAGTAGTACACACAATTTCTACAAGCATTACTATGGTCAACAATACATCACTACATAATACCTTTTCCCACTATATGCATTGCGTACACTTTCATTTATACAGAACAGGCACTACATACACTAACATACTGAGTGTTCTACATACATTCCTAGTAGTCCGAGTTTACGAAAATATCAGTCTTATTCCTTTTCTGTTTTAACGGTTTTCTCGTATGTACATACGATTTGAATGTATGACAAGCCATCCTTTTATACGTAGATACCAGTAACATGTGGTATCCTGCCATCAATTGGTGTTCCGGAGTAGATGATTACATGCACATCAGCTGTGCAGCTACTCCATTAGCCAGTTACATGGCAACAGTGAGGTATAATTGCATACTCCACTTGGGCGTTGTCCCTTTCCCCTGCCTTCGAGGAAGATGGCCTGGATGTGTTGTTTGTGATGAATTGCAACTGCTATATGGAGAGACACAGAGATATTTTAACTTCATGTCCCCCGTGGATTGTGTGTAATGGCTAGAGGATGTAGTTCTACATGTGAGTGCAGCTGTTATATCAACCGTCTGATACGAGACTATTGCAAACAAAACCTGTAATATCTGCATCTGTTCCATTGTACAACAGCAACGATTTCACATAGCGCCATTATAGTGTGTCTCTCACAAGGTATGTTAAGGCTTCTGCAGATGTCATTGAGTGAATGGATGTTTGTGATGTTATTACGGTCTGTATTGCAATTGTTTTGGGTGTGGGGGAGATGTAGGTGTGGGTGTACTTAGCAGATAAAGGTTTGTGGGGGCTGCATTTATACATATTCCATATGTGTGTGAGGGCTCCTTCCCTAATTGAAGACCTATCATTTAGTAGACTGATACTATGGTTATTGCAGGCTTATTCATTAAGCCATTGTTAACTGGTTCCTATTTAGCATGCATGTGATGTTGATCCTTCAATCCCTCCGGAAATACATCGTATGTAATGAAATGTTGCTACATGAAACTGTCTCGTGTATTTCTGTCACAGATATTTGCATTCATTGGAGTTGTGTTGGTGACTGAACCTCTTTGGCTTGGGTTGCTACCTTTTCAAATGGCCATAGTGGATCTCTGAGGTACAGGCTAGCACAGAAGGACTTACACTGAATAGGTTTGCAAACAACTGCAATCTAAGGGCGATGACTGATTCACCAGCTGATACAGACACCCTCCATAAGGGTGTCACTGTGATGGTTACCAGGTGTCAATAACATGGCCTCAAGCTGCATGCCACAAGGTTCATAGATATCCCCTTTGAATTACACCAATCACCCGCTGACTATCACATAGGTGGTAGTCCCCTACATACATAAGACATTATAAGGGATCTTAGAACATAAGTAGATAGCACCCACTCCCTTGATAACCATATTGCCAAGGTGGCATGGATATCCTTCTACATGGCCACCGTAATCTGTAATGGGTTTGTAGCCAGAATAAAGGCAGCCATTGTACCTCTCTACTCATGACTTATGAAACACATTAAAGGGTACAACACCCCATTTGGGATGTACCTTACGAGACAACAGCAATGGCTTTGAATACCATGACATTAACACACCAAGAGGATTACTGACCTCTGAAGGATGACGTATGCAGCCCAACTACAGAAAACCCAACTGTACTCATTTGCATAGTGCATACTCAGAGGTGATCTCTGCTGAACATACAAGGCCCATGTCCAAAACGATTTTGATGGATATGCTCCACATAAGCAAAAGCCACTGAGAGCCACATGCTCCGGGATATGTATCTAAATGCAACGATGACTAGGACATGCTGGAGGGATACATTCCTGAACCGGACACTCACCATGCTTTGGAACATGATTCCTATGTACATCAGGCAGGGACCCTCACTAGCACTCTTCAAGAGATACCTCAATGGGTGGATGGGAGACAGACATGTATGCCAGGGATCACTGCAGTGGCTCTACTGTACACAGGTGCAGGAAACAAATGGCTCTGCTGTTCACAGGCACAGGACACTAACCTAGGGAGGTGCCGTAAGTGAAAACACTGTAGTTGGGCTTACGAATGGACTTGGCCAGACAGCATAGTACCTAGCTATGAACCTATGAAGCTATTACATGTCCTTTGTGCATGGATAATTGACTAGCTCTTCCATTTCAATTAGCTATCATGCTGATACACTGTCTGGTGACTACAAGTCATATTTAACCTGTTACTGTGTATTTTACATGCCAATAGACATACCTGATATTTGTATAATATAACAGTAATGCAATGTGAAATGTTAGACATATCTACCTACAATACTGTACATTTCACATTATTGCTACAATATCCCATAATGCAAATCATAATTGCACAGCAGGACCACCTTAGACATGTTATTCTCAGTTATACGCCCATACATATGCCTACTGTTACAGTAAATCAACATATACTATCCGCTGTTATGGCACGTACTTGTTGCACAAACCCTGCCACTGGCAGTGGCTGGAGTGGAATTGTTGCGTTTAAAGTCCTTATGTAGCATCCCTTGTGGTGTATGAAGTGTTTACCTTGTGGCCCACAGTAGTACACACAATTTCTACAAGCATTACTATGGTCAACAATACATCACTACATAATACCTTTTCCCACTATATGCATTGCGTACACTTTCATTTATACAGAACAGGCACTACATACACTAACATACTGAGTGTTCTACATACATTCCTAGTAGTCCGAGTTTACGAAAATATCAGTCTTATTCCTTTTCTGTTTTAACGGTTTTCTCGTATGTACATACGGTTTGAATGTATGACAAGCCATCCTTTTATACGTAGATACCAGTAACATGTGGTATCCTGCCACTAATTGGTGTTCCGGAGTAGATGATTACATGCACATCAGCTGTGCAGCTACTCCATTAGCCAGTTACATGGCAACAGTGAGGTATAATTGCATACTCCACTTGGGCGTTGTCCCTTTCCCCTGCCTTCGAGGAAGACGGCCTGGATGTGTTGTTTGTGATGAATTGCAACTGCTATATGGAGAGACACAGAGATATTTTAACTTCATGTCCCCCGTGGATTGTGTGTAACGGCTAGAGGATGTAGTTCTACATGTGAGTGCAGCTGTTATATCAACCGTCTGATACGAGACTATTGCAAACAAAACCTGTAATATCTGCATCTGTTCCATTGTACAACAGCAACGATTTCACATAGCGCCATTATAGTGTGTCTCTCACAAGGTATGTTAAGGCTTCTGCAGATGTCATTGAGTGAATGGATGTTTGTGATGTTATTACGGTCTGTATTGCAATTGTTTCCGGTGTGGGGGAGATGTAGGTGTGGGTGTACATTGCAGATAAAGGTTTGTGGGGGCTGCATTTATACATATTCCATATGTGTGTGAGGGCTCCTTCCCTAATTGAAGACCTATCATTTAGTAGACTGATACTATGGTTATTGCAGGCTTATTCATTAAGCCATTGTTAACTGGTTCCTATATAGCATGCATGTGATGTTGATCCTTCAATCCCTCTGGAAATACATCGTATGTAATGAAATGTTGCTACATGAAACTGTCTCGTGTATTTCTGTCACAGATATTTGCATTCATTGGAGTTGTGTTGGTGACTGAACCTCTTTGGCTTGGGTTGCTACCTTTTCAAATGGCCATAGTGAGACATTTGCAGGACACACATCGGATTTTAGAGGCCGACACATACCCACGGTCAGTACAAAGTATAGAACTTTACATATATGCCTATATAAAAGCTTATATTCTTGTAGCGGTTTACTTGCTTATCCTGTTTCTTGTTACATGTAGGTATGTTAGATACAGATGACTATTTTTTGCAACCATTATATTAACTATGGAACATGCAGAATGTCTCGGGATTGTAGAATATTGGTATTTGTACTCATTTTGGTCAGGACACTACTGCACATAGAGGGACTGCCCCTCGCAAGGTGGGACAGGTGTTAACCCCATGTTTAGCTCATGTCCATAGCATATATTTGTAATAGTGTATTATAGCAATAACCCATGCCTGGGTATGGTAATGGTGAATTTACCTGTGGTTGGTGTGGTTTGTTCACGAGGACGTAGCCCGAGTGGCCAAACAAAGACAACCGTGGGTAAATCCAGCATTACCCACACCCAGGCATGGGTTATTGCTATAATATAGTCTCCATATCCTTTGTTCATAACGTTAGGTCGTGGTAGAATTTGTGATTGCTATGGTCCATGTTGTGCACAAATTTGAAGACTTCAGCTGCTGTATATACTCATGGAGTCAGGAATGCACACACATCCAACAACCACATTACCATTCACAGACTCCCAAACCCCACAATACCGAACACTCAAACTCACAACAGTCAAACTCCTGGAACTAACACAAACACAGAACACGCACACACAGACACACTGCTACCCATCACATCCAAACAAACCATCTGACACCACATATGGCCAGGTGGCCATGCCCCATACACACCCCCATATGGGTGGCTTTGCCCCCCACACCACACCCAGGAGCAGCCTTAGGTCAACTGGTGCCCTAGGCAAAGGGCGCAATGGCAACCCCCACCACACCACCCAGTGCCCCCATCCTGGTCTACCTACAGCAAATAAATACTGGTAAAGTGCCCCCACTAAAGCGGCACCCTAGGCGGCTCCTTAGTCGGCCAATGCCTAAGGCCGGCTATGACCACACCTGCTGTAATAATCTACCTCAGAGTTAGCATGAACAGACAGACAAAGCAAACACACACACACACACACACACACACACACACACACACACACACACACACACACACACACACACATTATAGTCTCACAGAAATACACACCGCACTCAGAACACACACTTATACACACTACAGCAATCAGGAACACACTTAAACACAGTACCTACCTGGACTGCAGCACCAGCAGCAATAACTAAATGTCCCTTAACATCGTGATAATAGTACTCGCAGTTCTAGTGTTCCGGTACTGTGGTCTTTCGGTCTTTAAGCCTCGTGATTACGCGTGTTGGTATGTACAGCATTCGGTATTTGGTAGTATCCTATTTATTTGTACCTCCATGGTTGTGTACATGTTGTTACCCTATCTATATATTTGCAGATATATATATATATATATATATATATATATATATATATTTATATCTGCATATATCGACATATATCTCTCTATCACCTTTTCTATCTCTATATTTTATATATATATATATATATATATATATATATAGAGAGAGAGAGAGAGAGAGAGAACACACCTTTTGTTGGGTACATGGTGGTGTATACTATTTCCTGAACTCCGCCCTTTTGTGTTTTAACCTTTCACAATACACACCTGCCGTTGGTACATCTCAGGTAGCTTAGTGGTAGGTGATTGTGTACATAGTTGTGTGTTTTATTCCTGGCAGTGGTTGTTTTACCTCTCAGAGCAAGCACTATTAGTACAAGGGTGAATAACGCAGATTTCAGCTGTTCTGGCCAGCTTTGACCGTGATCTGTGCGATATTCAGCAAAGCTTAGACCTGTTTTGCGCATATCCATGTAGTCATGTTTAAACAATGCTTACCAGCACTTGCCGGCACATAAACCCGCTAACATGTGCTTAAACATGCTCTAATGACCTGCTTCCAACATCCATTATTCGTGCCATCGGAATTACGTAACAGCCCTTGCAGGTCGTGGAACCGGGAACATGCACGACACAGTCAGTGGCTTTACCACTGGGGCATCTCGGATATGTACAAGTGTTATGGTGTTTTGTATGTGGACTGTACTATGGCTGTTCCTCCATACTGCAAACAAATGTGTAACTCAGTTAGTTTACATATGGATGATACCTATTAATGGTATGTCCAAGTGATGTTTAATGGATGTGCTCCAGCTATGGGAATCCATGTCACAGTGAGCCACACACTGTAATGTGCTACACCTTACCACAACCATAACTGGAAAATGCTAGGGTGACAGATACCTGTCATGGGTACTCCCTATGCTTTGGAACTACATCCCTGATTACATTATATGGAGCCCCTCATTAACACACCAGGGAATCCTTGCAGAGTGGGTGGGGAACAGTGCTTACACCCAAGGGATCACGCAACTGGCTCTGCTCCACAGAGGGACAGTTAGTTAATCGATGGTGTGCCGACAGCAGACACATTTTGCATAGGCTGATGAATGCCCTCTGACAATCAGGCATGTACCTACCAATGTACCTAGGAACCTATACATACAGTATCAACACATGCTGTTAGCTTCATTTACTGTTCAGGTGTTGACTTACCTTGTACCAGTAGCTGTTGTGTGTGCAATATTTGACGGCTGCCTATGTAGGATTCACACAGTAGACCACCTATACATAACAATTTACAGGTGGTCGTGTGTGCCATCCATTTTACTGTGTGTGCAGGTGGAGAAGTGTGTCAGTCCATAGGGGCCTACACTGTCAGTGTATGTGCTATACGTTCCCTCTTTGCCAAGGCATGGGCATATTGGGCACGCCTCCGTCTGCCTAATGGGGCTGGCACAGGTTGTTTATGGTCTGAATCCCTCTGTGCCTGTGATGCCCTTGGCAATTGTGGTGGGCTGTGAAGGCCTTCACCATTATGTCCCTGCTGCAGCTGTTTCTGCAGGATCATATTATGTAGCATGGCACGTACTATGAAGATGTGGGCACATGTGCCTGGAGAGTACTGCAAGGCTCCACCAGATATGTCCAGCAACGGAACTGTGATTTCAGCATCACAAACACATGCTCTATGATGATTCTGGTTTGTGCATGTGCCTCATTATGGCGTTCTTGCATGGGTGTGTGTGCATTTCTGATGGGAGTCATCATCCATGGCTCCAGTGCATAGCCAGCATCCCCCACAAGGTGGCCATATGGGATGTCCCCCCTGACAAATACCTGATACAGCTGTGAGGCATGCCAGATGTGGGAGTCATGGTAGCTTCCAGGGCTGCCAGCACACACATCTGTGATAATGCCCTGGGCATTGCACATGACCTGGCAGTTGATGGAGTGGTATCTCTTGTGGTTTATGTAGCACCTACCATGCTCACTGGGTGGTGACTTGATATGCAAGTGCATGCAGTCTATTGCACCCAGTACCTCTGGGTAGTCTGCCACATGGTGGAAGAGATGCATATTGCTGGCTAGCTCCTCCTGAGTTCGGGGGAAGTATATATGCTCATTGGCATGTGGTAACATGGCATCCAGGAACTGGTGGAGTACCCTGGATGCTGATGCCTGTGAGATCCCCATGATATCTTCAGTTGGCCTTTGAAAGGTACCTGTGGCTAGTATTCTCAAGCTTACACATACCTTCGTGTCCACTGGGATGGGTTCCCCTCTGTTGTTTCTGGATCTGAGGCGTGGCTGGCACAGCTCAACAATTTGCTGTACGGTGTCCCTGTCCACCCTGTAACACTCTACTATCTCCAGATCATGTAGCCCCTGGTAGGTTACCCTTGGTCTGAACACTCTTCTCCTCCTCCGGGGCCTGAGGTGGTTGTCAGCATCATCCTCCACACCACCTTCAGTCTCCAACACATGGTGATGAATCACAGCTATGGCAGCTCCCAACATGTACATTGTAAAAGTTCCCCATCTGTTTACACCGATGGTGCAGTGTTTGGGAATACACCAGTGTGTGTGAAGTGCCTTCACACTTTATACTATTGTGCTTTGAACACTGATGATGTCATAGCTTGTGTATGTACAATCAGAGCTGCAGGGTATCTTACTTATGTGTTTTACCACAGGTACTGCCATTGTGGTGCCTTTGGTGTTGAATTACATTTAGCTGCCGTGGATCACCTCTTGCCCTTGCCTTCACTTTTCTTAATGATTCCCCTCCCATTGTCAGGCATGCATCCAGCAGCCTGCTTTCTTGTTTTGTACTTTCCCAAACCAGGATTGTGTTGCAAAATGTGTTCTATAGCTGATTTACTGCAGGTTTGCTTTGCACTGCATTGACAGTTCTCTTTTCTTTGCAATCTGACACCTTCCCTATCCTGTTCTGCAGGTTTGCTACTAGCAGCCTTGTTAGCTGCCGTCAATGGCCCACTGTGAGTTAATAGGTGTTAATTACTCAGTTGTACTCCAATTACCCTACTGCGGCATTTCCTTATTGTCTTCCCATAACCTTCCTGTTTCAGCTGTTTTGCGCGCCGCGTGCGGTCATTTACCGGGTTTCGAGTGCATTGTCATCCATGTACACATGCGCTTTCGGGCACTATGTGTGCTCTCAGCTAAGCAAAGCTATGGCTACATCCACACCCCGATCCTGCACCTTTGCTTAGCAATGGGCAACCTGGATTTGCAATGCTCCAATGTGCTGACAGCTACAATGGCACACCCCACTGCTGATGTCATGTATACCTCCAGGCCACTCCTCGTTGTTGTACCACTGCACCATATGGTACATCCTTAGGCCGGCGGGACATTTGCGATTCAGTATCACTTACCTCATTTGCATGGCATTGACTACTAATTCATAGTTTCCACGCCGAACACTGTCACAGACCCTTAGCAACCCTTGCAGCTTGGTTGTGGTGTAGCATGCATACCATTGACTATTATGATTAAATCATGATTTGTGTTACATTGGAGTTTTATGACATCTGTATATATTTTCCTTGTGCTCCCATTTGCGCACACATGCCCTGCGGTTGTACTTTGCGTTAGTTTGGCCATGACATTAAATGTTATTTTTTATGTGTTGTGCATTTTTTTTATGCCATTGGCTGTATATTTAGCCATTGGCATATGTTAACTTTGTAATACATACGTTTGGTCCGCTTTCATGGCTCCGATGTTCTGTTTGGAAAAATGTAAACCGTTTTTTTTTTGGTTTACATTTCTGTATGCTTACGCTACGCCTGCACCACTTCATGAATCACTATGTACCTTCATTTTCATGCTGCACTACTGCGCATGGGGTGATTAGCATACATGAGCCAAGAGCTGCGCAGATCTGGCGTACGCTGGTAGTGCACGTATAATTGGATCATACCTGAATTGCTCGGCGGCCATATTTGGCATTATACCACCTACGCTATGCCTGTGCCTGGCGCAAGCTTCATGAATCCCGGGGTGCATATGAAGAATGTGAGATCACATGGGAAAAAGTGTCTATACATTTGAAAAATTGCTGCTATTGTCCAGTCATTAAGAAATTCATGACTTGAGTGATGTTTCACAACATCATATAGGGGCTGAGTAGGGAGAAGTATAAAAGGGAAAATATATAGTGTTTTATATAACATTCTGTTTTTAAAATTGGAGTTCTAATTGCTTTAAGATGGATATTGACAGCATAGGCATGAGATAAAATCTTTCTACTTCCTAATGCTAACATGGATAGTGCTAACATGTAGAAGACTGGAACTTGTGGCTAATAAGGAAAGGCACAGATAAAGTGTCTGCAAATACTTTAGCAAAATAACATAGAGGTGTTTAGTTTCAATTGGCAGCAGCATTGCAAGGATGGGGTGAGAGGGGCAACATCCCTAAGCACAGAGTGTTATGAGGTGTGATCAGCTGATCCCAAACACAGTTTAATGCAATTATCTCACTCTTTTTAAAGCCACTATTGCCTCAGTGGTCAAACATGAGTGCTGTATCACTCTGTGTGTGGTATAAACTGTATGAACTATAGTTGCTACAGTTTATAAGTTAAAAAATATACTTTTTTAACTAAAACTCGGGTGTTGTAGCACTCCCTGCAGGCAGAGTATAAACTGTAGCAACTGTTTGCTACAGATTAAACAGAATATATTTTTAAACTAAAATATGAGTGTCATTATGGTCCTTGCAGGCAGGGTTTAAACTGTAGCAATTGTTTTCAACATTTCTAGCAATCAGTTTGCTACAGTTTAAAAATAAGACTTTTATTTCAGACTAAAATTTGAGTACTGTAGAACTCCATGGAGGAAGGTATAAACTATAGCAACTGTTTGCTACAGTTTAAGATAATAATTTTTTAATAAAATATGTTAAACAAGGGTTGGGGCAGGACACAGAAATGAGACCTGAATGGTTAAGTTAAGAGGGAGGGTGGTCCTGTCAAACAGCTGGCCACATGGTTGGTGTGGTAGTAGAAGGAATGTTTGTTTTTTTCTGTTTTTGTCTTACAATGGAAGAGCTGGTAGAATGGGGGGTGTCTAACTGTAATAACCCAGTCAACTCTATATCGGCTAATTACAGTGCTTTTTTTTAACCAGCTTTACTTCTGTTAATTGGTCAGTGGCTAATGTCTGATAGATAGCAAAATGTTTGCTCAGAAGCTTTTACAGTATAAAAATAATCACCTTTACCTTGTTCAAGGAGAGAAGACCTTGATTACCTAGTCTTCCACATATGTGTGCTCTTTTACAGTAAAGAAAATTGTTCTACTCTGCTGGACCACGTTGTATGAAGTTATATTTGACATTAACACTGTCTTATGCCATCTTAAAGGCCTCTGTGGATTCCCTGTCCTCCACACCTTCTAGATATACCATCCATGGGTCCACAATTCTCTCTGTGAAAAAGCACCTTCAGTAATCCAGACAGTAGTTAGTTCCTACAATCTGTTGCATGTACCTTCTCCATTCTCTTTGGTAACCCCTCTTCTGAATGATGCTTTCACAGCCCCCTAACATGATCTTTTGTACCAAAGACATAATGTTGTCTCTCTGCTGGTTTTAAGAGACAAGGCTCTATCTTTTATTTCCTTGGATTATATTCCTTCACCTCCATCCCACATATATTTCTGGTAGCTGTCTTCTTAATTACTTAAAGCTACCTGATATTCTTTCCCTAATATAGCTCACCAAACTGTACAGCATGGCCTCTTCAAGGGTCGGGTGAGTGGTAGAATTACTTTCTTGCTTCTGGAATCTAGCCCCTCCCTGTGGATGGATCCCAGCATTCTTTTTGCTACTGCCGCCACTGCTTTCTCACTGTAGCCCTTATGGTCCAATGTGGGAGCGGTCAATGTTCCCATATACATTTCCTGTTGTACTGCTATCAGTTTCATTCATTCCAGCTAATACTTAGAACAAATGTCATTAAGGCCTAAGTACATACTTTGCATTTGATTGCACTGCAACTTAACTGTCACCTTTTTGCACTCCTGTTCAGATTTCTAAATCATTTACTGGACTACTGTCTCAACAGCTACAGCAATTTTTGTCTCATCAGCAAAGAGAATGATCTTGTTAGCTATTCATAGGATCATAGGTTCATAGGTACTTACAAGGCTATTGATCCATGAAGATTCCTAAAAGGCTAGCCATGTATTCCCAAGAAGTTTTAGCCCTTGTATTTTAAGTACAATAAGCCAGGGCCCTTGTATTTTAAGAATAAATAGCACATAGCTGTACAGACATTTACATGTTATCCCTATCTATATGGAACAAAGTTGCCAAACTAGGGAAGAACTTGTGGTTTCCTATCCATTTATCCAGATTGCACTTGAAGAGAGTAAGAGACCAACTTTGCTTTATATGGACAGGAAAACAATTCCAGTAAAGTGACATTCTCTGTGATACATATTAATCCCTCCAACATATGCTTTGGACAGGTACATACTTAAAGAGACAATATACTCAATGTTCAGCCTAATAAGTGCCGAATACAGTGGAATAATCATACCCCTTGACCTGGACACCATACCCTTATTGACATGTTATGCATTAAAGAACAAGCCTTTCTTACAATAATGGATACATGGTGATCAAAGGACATCTTATTGTCTACATGGGTTCCCCAGACTCCTAACTACTGGATATATTTTCAGAGGTGTGCTGTTGACATAGATTTTGCAGGGAATGTGATGCATGCAAAAAGATACTATTATACATTTTTTTATTTAGCTTTAGGCCATGGTTTGGCAACAGCTATTTATTTGGAAGACGTAATCTTTGAGTATCTTGGAATCTACTACAGAATTTATGATGGTACCAAGTTTACATTCATCTGCAGACTAGGACAGCCATAAATCATTAGCATAAGCTTTGACCTCAGAGAAATGAATGCCAAAGAGGAGTGGCCCGAGAACTGAACCCTGGTGTACACCACTAGTGACAGATTCTTTGAGGAGGTAAGAGGTAGAGCAGTCCACCCTAATTTCCTGGGTTTTATTAGTGATCCTGTTTGTTATCCTATGAGTTACACAGGGATATACATTTAGCTGGGAGAGTTTATCAGATATAAGGGAGTGTGGAATGGTGACAAATGCCTTTATGAGATCTAAATATGTGGGGTGCACATATTTTCCCCTCATTTGTTACTTCACTAACCTTCTTGAAGAAGTCAACCAGGTTAACTAGACAGGATCTGCCCTTGAGAAAACCAAAATGGTATGGGCAAAAGTTTGTAGGTTACCTATGTCCTTATTTATTAATCACAAAATGATACTTTCCATAGATTTAGAGATGGGGCTGATCAGACTTGCCCTAGTCCATTGATTTGCTAACTTTGTGCAGGGCAATGACTGCTGCTGTCCTCCATTCATCTGGCACAAAGTCTATTTACTGGCTGCTGTTGAATAGTCTCTGTAGATGGTTTGACAGGTCCTTTTTTAGGCTCGCCAGTGGGCATCTTGGCATGTTATGTGGTCCCACATATGTAGTGCTCATGACCTTGGATAGTACTTTGAGGACTTTTCCATGGGAAATTTGAGGGGTATGTATGGATGCTGATATGAAATCTGAGGATGTGTGGTAGGAGAGTGGTTGAAATTAGAGCTAAATCAATCCAATAGTAGATTGGCTGTATCCTGTAGGTCTGAGTACCTGATATAATTTGCTATTATCTCTGTGCAGTGCTGAGCATTGCTTCTGATGTTTCTAACACTGTTAAAGAATGTTTTGCAGCTGTGTTTTGCCACAATGGCTATTTATCTAATATTTAGCATTGTTTATTTGATTATGATCTGGAGTTACCTGTTAAGATTTTAAGATCATCTAGAGAGTTATATTTATTTTTACATGCAATGAGCTTTTTCCCTTTTATTGTAGAGCCTGTTTATATTTGGGTACCACTATAGGGGTTCATTCTTAAATATGGCATTGTATTAACTACAGAGGGGATGCATCTATGCAGCTAATTGCACATAAACTGAATTTGGTCGTAAAAAATTCTGCATACACAGAGGGGTCATAAGGTTTCAAGGGAATGTTGAATTTAGACAGGTCATCACTCAGTTTTAGTAAATTAGCCTTAACATAATCTCTTAATACAGAGTTATTGGAGAATTTCTCTGATTTCAATTATGGTGAATGTGACTGATTTATGGTCTCAGTTTACTAGGGAAGAATTTACAGCTGGTAGGTTGCAGAGCAGATCCATACTGGTGCAATCCAAGTTTAGGATTTTATCACCCCTAATGGGGTTTGGACCAGTTGGTCCTATGAATTTCTGTTTATGAAGTCCCAACATCTCTAGGCATATTAAGGGATAAATAAATTTCCCAGTTAATGAAGGAGTAATTGACGTCCCCTAGCAAAATGGTATTCGGCTGAATACATAGGAAATCTATACTAGTCAGGTAGAAGGTATGGGCCACATGGGACATAGACAGGGTCCTATAGTTAGCTATGATGTGGTATGGCTTTTGTCAATGGTAAGTACAACATATAGGATATCTAGGTTGTTATCCTGTCTAATGAGTCTTGAGGTGAAATTTTCTTTTTTAAATATAAATACACCACTACTTGTAGTGCCTTCATCTAATACAGTGAGCCTGAACATGTGATAAACATCAAACACTTGCACTGATGGGGTGCTCTCAATGGTATTTAACCAGGCATCCATGGCAATGTATATATTGATGTATTCCAGGATATGGAGTGCCTGTAGGGACTGGAGTTTTTTGTCAGGGCTCCTAGCACCAACCAGTAGTATCTTTGTGTCATCTAAATTCTGTTTTGTTAAATTTGAAGATTTGAAAATTGCCATTGCCTAAAAAAAGCACTATGAGGGAGGTCAAGGTCATTGCCAATATACAAAATCCTTGGGGGAATAGGTGCTGGTAATCCCTAGCAAAGTAGATAAGACTGTCTACCTTCTCCTCCCAGCCTGATGTATAGCAAACCCCCTTTGAATGACAACAGAAAATAAGTTAATTGTTGAAGTTGATAATCTTTTGTTTGTATTGCGGCTTTATTCTCAGTGAAGATAAAATGCTGCTCAAGATTACATTCATACTTGTCTTGGACACATATTCCAAGAGATTCATCATGTCTCCCTTATTATTGTCCAGGGAGGTACTTCTCAAGTCCTCTGGATATGTCTGAGACAAACAGAATGAATATACTGGATCAAAGATGAATCCCTGTTGTCTGTAACTAGTCAGTTCCGTAATTCCTGACATTACCTGTCTCACTACATCCTCTTGTGTCCTGCCAATCAACCATGCAGCTCTCTAGTTCCTTTGTCTTGATCCTAACTTGATCCTAACACCCCCCCCCCGCTTCAACCCTTCAAATTTTCCTACCATTATGCTGTGCCAGACAGAATCAAAGCCTATACTAAAGATGGAGGTTGACTAGTTCTACTGATATTCCTTGGTTAAATTCCCCTGTAACTCAGTCATAAAACTAAACCAGGTTTGACTAACAGCTGCCTCTGGAAATGAATCCATGTTATCTGTTGTCCTGGAGACATCTGCCTTCTAGAAATGTTAACAGCATGCCTTTCCTTATCACTGTCTTTAAAATAACAGGACTGAACTTTCTTGAATTTTTTATTGTTGACCTCCCTATTGTGAAAGTGTCCTGCAGTTGCTGCCTAGCAGTCCACTGTCATTTCAGCTCTAGCTAGTAATAATTTGGAGATCTCCAACAGGGGGTCTGTCAACATACAGGTCAGATTTCTGATGACTCTAGTAGGCTCCCTTCCTTCTTTCTGCTATGTATCAATAAATACCTTACTTCTAGTGGTAACTAGCAATTTCAAAGCAAAGTGGGAGGGGACTACAGGAAGTAAATCAATGGGTGGGGCTAAATGTACATAGGTGTTGGTGTATTACAGTAAGTAAATGACCATTGTCTGTTATCAGACAACAGATGGGATCATTCGCTTTTATATACAGACTGCTTCAGTATATATCCACTCATTATAATCACTTTATTGAATGTATACATCTAAGATACCTGAACATAATGGACAAGGCCAGCCTCAGCTGATATGGAGCCCTGTTAAAGGACTCCATGCCCCCCTGTTGCACACTCCTCCTCCTCCTGCACTTCCCAAGTGTCTCATCCCTATTTCCCTTCTCATCCTGAACCCACACCATTTAGAGAGAATACATCTCTTGTGTTTCTTGTCACAATTAATCTTACTTCTTAGCTCTTCCTCTGCCTTTTAGCATGGTTTAACTATCTGTGATTCCACTGTAATATATGTGGAGAAATTGATTGAATCAAGCTGGGATCAGGGGGCCATAGGGATGTAAATGTCCTGAGATGCCAGTACAGTTTCTTTTATACAACCTTTTGTTATAATTATGGGCTAAACAAAAACTGGCAGTAAGAAAAGGAATTCAGTTTAATTTTTTTAATGTAAAATAAGGTGTGCCTAAAGGTTAATGGTCAAAATCACCAAAGAAGGCATTTCCCAATAAACTGAGAAGAGAGATTCTTGCAAGGTTATATTAATCTTATCTCAGAAAAGGGTCTTACTTTTTTACATCTCAGAGAACCCATGCCCATCAAATACAGCCACATTATTCACTGTGCACCTCAGACAGAGTTGCCAGACGTCCCTATTTGGGCGGGACTGTCCCGAGATCAGCAGCCTGATCCCGAGTCCCGCCCTGCCGGTTTAAATCCCAGCCAGCCTCCGCTTTGTCTGTTTTTTTTTTTTGATTGGCCCGTATACCTGGCATACGGGCCAATCAAAAATTGCTAAACACGGAGAAGCTCCGTGTTTAGCGATTTTTTATTGGCCCATATGCATTAAAGACCTTTTTTTTTTTTCCTTTGGTCTTCACTTGCTGTAAGAGACCTTCTTTTTTTTTGTCCCTACCTGGGGGGCTGGAAATCTGGCAACCCTGACCTCAGATATGTCATTATGTTAAAAACAGACCCAGTAAAGTACTCCATCTGGCTTTACATAAATGAACACTACTTCTGCAAAGACAGAATAATGGTAAATTAATTTGAATAAATAACAACAGTCAATCACTTTCAACCTTTCACAGCACCTCTATCTAGCAAATAAAACCAACATCACTGACTGTATGCTGTCAGATATCAGAATGTAATAAAAATAATAATAATTTGCTACTTTAATTTCATCCCCTACACTCTCTCTCTCTGTTTCTCACATGCACTCGCGCACCCGCGTGTACACACACACACACACACACACACACACACACACACACACACACACACACACACACACACACATACACACAAACATGAATAGCCATCAATTAAAGCAACTTACATGACTGTGCTGTATGTCTACTATGTTTGACTGTGATAAAATGAATATATACATAACTGTCAGACAGGAATTTTTATTCTCAACTCACTACTGTCAGCGTGCAGTGTGCATCTCATCATCTTAGTGTAAAAATGAAGGAGAAAGCTGCAAAATAATGAGAGACAAAGAACCTAAATCATTAACAGCTACTTTCTTTACATTACTATGAAATTCGTAAGAATAACAGGCTTTGCATTAGTGTGCTTTTTTCTGAAGGCTAATGAGTATGAAGCCCAAAAGTCTGTCATTAATTATTAATTGTAATCCTGACTGTTTTGGCAAAACACCACAAAAGTTGCAAAAAGGCAGACAACAAAATGATGCAAAATCATGGACACTGTTGCACTTCTATGGCAATGACTTTGGGCAAGAAATCAGGAAAAAAAAGGAAACAATTATGAAGGGACAAAGACCTGACATTAGAGACTTTTTTAAAATATAACCATAATAAATTTTAAAAATGAATACAGTAAGATATTTTCTGTCAAAATGCATTTTCTAAACAATAAGAAGAGTGAAACTATATATGGCTTTATTTACTGACTGTATCTCACAGTGATTTACCAGAAAAATCAAACATTTTTCAAGAGACAGAGCAAAACAAACCATGGCAAAATCAAGAACAGCTGAAACCATCTATGCCTCAGATATATGCATACACACATGCATACCCACAGCTGCAACATTCAATTACTGACACTTATGTGACTGGGATTGTAAAAGCCATATGTTTGTTTATGATCAAATGTTTGAAAAATACATAAACAATAACTTGCTAGTGTATGAATATAATGTACGACCCACTGCAGCCAAATATCTCTTATTTACTAGGCTAGCTGCATTTGTGGGCCATTGTAAGCCTAGCCAACGTCCCTTTCAAAGCTGGGACTCAGACCATGTAGCATGTGTCTGCGGGGTAAACAACTTAACCATTATACTGACCCCTAAACCCACCTACCAACCCCATTCCTGCATCTCATCCTAGTAGCTCAAGAATCAAACAGGAAGCTATAAAACCATGGGGAAACAAAAGGCCAGAATAAGTGACAGATTTTGCCCTTATATACAGAGGGGATGAGGAAGTGATGGGTAGGTATGGTATTAAGCAAAGGAATGTAGAAGGTTAGATGGTAGTGGATTTTGCAAAAAGGATGGACATGGCTGTGGTGAATACATATTTTAACAAGAGGGAGGAGCATAGGGTGACATACAAGAGTGGAGGAAGATGCACACAGGTGGATTATATCTTATGTAGAAGGGCCAGTCTGAAGGAGATTGAAGACTGTAAAGTGGTGGCAAGGGAAAGTGTAGTTAGACAGCATAGGATAGTGATTTGTAGGATGACATTGGTGATCAAGAAGATGAGGAGGAGTGTGAGGTCAGCACCAAGGATCAAATCGTGGAAATTGAAAAAGGGTAATTGTGAGGTGCAGTTCAGGGAAGAGTTAAGACAGGCACTGGGTGGCAGTGAAGAGTTACCGAGTAGCTGGGTAACTAAAGCAAAGCTAGTAAGGGAGATGGCTAGAAAGGTGCTTGGTGTGACATCTGGAAAGAGGAAGGAGGACAAGGAGACCTGGTGGTGGAATGAGGAAGTACAGGAAAGTATAGAGAGAAAGAGGTTGGTGAAGAAGAAGTGGAATTGTCAGAGAGATGAAGAAAGTAGACAGATGTATAAGGAGATGAGGTGCATGGCAAAGAGAGAGGTGGCGAAGGCTAAGGATAAGGTGTATGAAGAGTTGTATGAAAGGTTGGACACTAAGGAGGGATAAAAGGACCTGTTCCAATTGGCTAGACAGAGGGACTGAGCTAGTAAAGATGTGCAGCAGGTAAGGGTGATAAAGGATAATGAGGGAAACATAATCACAAGTGAGAGTGTGTTGAGCAGATGGAAAGAGTACTTTGAGGGGTTGATGAATGAAGAGAATGAGAGGGTGAAAAGGTTGGATGATGTGCAGATAGTGAATCATGACATGCAGTGGATTAGCAAGGCGGAAGTAAGGATAGCTATGAAGAGGATGAAGAATGGAAAGGCTGTTGGTCCAGATGACATTCCTGTGGAAGCATGAAGGTGTTTAGGTGAAATGGCAGTGGAGTTTTTAACTAGATTGTTTACCGAAATCTTGGAAAGTGAGAGGATGCCTGAGGAATGGAGAAAAAGTGTTTTGGTACCGATTTTTAAGAATAAGGGTGATGTGCAGAGCTGTAGTAACTACAAAGGGATTAAATTGATCAGTCACAGCATGAAGTTATGGGAAAGAGTAGTGGAAGCTAGGTTAAGAAGGGAGGTGATGATCAGTGATCAACAGTATGATTTCATGACAGGAAGGAGCACTACAGATGTGATGTTTGCTCTGAGAGTGTGATGGAGAAGTACAGAGAAGGTCAGAAGGAGTTGCATTGTGTCTTTGTGGACTTAGAAAAAGCATATGACAGGGTGCCTAGAGAGGAGTTGTGGTATTGTATGAGGAAGTCGGAGTGGCAGAGAAGTATGTAAGAGTGGCACAGGATATGTACGAGGGTAGTGTGACAGCAGTGAGGTCTGCGGTGGGAGCGACGGATGCATTTAAGGTGGAGGTGGGATTACATCAAGGATCAGCTCTTAGCTCTTTCTTATTTGCAATGGTGATTACAGGTTGACAGACAAGATCAGACAGGTGTCCCCGTGGACTATGATGTTTGCAGATTACATTGTGATCTGTAGTGAGAGTAGGGAACAGGTGGAGGAGACCCTGGAGAGGTGGAGATATGCTCTAGAGGGAAGAGGAATGAAGGTCAGTAGGACTAAGAAAGAATATATGTGTGTGAATGAGAGGGAGGATAGGGGAATGGTGAGGATGCAGGAAGTAGAGTTGGCCAAGGTGGATGAGTTTAAATACTTGGGATCAACAGTTCAGAGTAATGGTGAGTGTGGAAGAGAGGTGAAGAAGAGAGTACAGGCAGGATGGAGTGGGTGGAGAAGAGTGTCAGGAGTGATTTGTGACAGACAAGTACCAGTGAGAGTGAAAGGTAAGGTCTACAAGAGGGTAGTGAGACTAGCTATGTTATATGGGTTGGAGACAGTGGCATTGACAAAAAGGCAGGAGTCAGGGCTGGACGTGGCAGAGTTAAAGATGTTAAGATTTGCACTGGGTGTGACAAGGGTGGACAGGATTAGGAATAAGTATATTAGAGGGTCTGCCCAGGTTGAAAGGTTTGGAGACAAAGCCGGAGAGGCAAGATTACGTTGCTTTGGACATGTGCTGAGGAGGGATGCATACCATATTGTGAAAAAGATGCTAAGGATGAAGCTGCCAGGTAACAGGAAAAGAGGAAGGCCTAAGATAAGGTTTATGGATGGGGTAGGAGAGGACATGCAGGTGGTTGGTGTGACAGTGCAAGATGCAGAGGACAGGAAGAAATGGAAACAGATGATCCACTGTGGCGATGCCTAATGGGAGCAGCCGAAAGAAGAAAAAGATACTTAACATTCCTTGAATATCAGGCTTTGCATTAGTATGCTTTTTCTGAAAGTTAAGTCTGAAATTCAAATGCTTGTCATTATTTAGTGGCTCCATTCCTCATTGATTTACCATAAAACCACTAAGGGGGAATTCAATAAAGCCTTTACAGAGTGATTTTCTGTGTAGTCATAGCGGCACAGAGCTTACAAGTAACTAAGCAGCTGTGTGATCCAGTAAACAGAGCAGAGGGGCATGCACAAGCGTGCAAACATGGAAGTGTCCATGGCATGCAAATCACCTCATAAGCAGGTGAACTGCTTTCAAATAAGGGTGATGGAGCAATCCAGCAGGCAGATAAACAGTCCTGTAGACCCCGTGTTGGTGTCTGAAGTGTACATGGAAAATTTCTGTGTACAAGAAAATAAAAATTGAACAGGGGCTGCAAAAGCCAATGTAGAAGGACAGAAACTGCATAGTATGCACATATATGTGCAAAACTATGTCCTGTGTGTCCAAATAGTAATGCAAAATAATATAATATTAGTTTTTTGTAATGCCCATGTTACATTTGAGCTGCGCAGGGCAGCACTCAAACATGCCATTATGCAAAAAAAGAAAAATATTTAAAAGTTTAAAAACAAAAAATAAGACATATGTGATAATAATGCATTATAGGGCCCTGCATGGTGTATGTACAATGGAAGATTTCTGTGATTGCTAAGGAGGCAGGCCCAAGAATAGTGTAGTATCCAGGTTGTGTGCATGGATCTGTATGCAAATGAGTGGGGGTTACTGAATAGCAAAAACGGGATACTGTGTCCACAGAGAAAATCTATGTAGCCCCAGAACTGTGTTGGTGTCTACAGGAGAGCTAGCTGACTTCAAAAGGAGGTGTGTCATTGTATGTTTAAGCAGATTGGAGCTGAGCAGCTCCCCTTTGCGTGGAGCACCTCTCAGCTAAGCAGGGGATGTGTCCAGTGCTGCTAAGCTTTGTTTAGCATCAGGGTGCTTCTTTTAGCTGTTTTGAGCTTGTTTGCGCTTCACCCCGCTGTGCTTAGCAGGGAAGGCAGTTAAAAAAAAAGGAAATAGCCTGTGAAAGCCAGTCATGTGTAAATTATTGATAACCCCTGTTCCACTTACACGGGGCCATTCAAACCCCTCAATGATGTACCTGGCAAGTGGAATGCATCATAGTTAGCCAATCACACAGGCTGCATCTGTAGCAGACCACTGCAAATTATGTACCCTACAATCTGATTTTCCTCCATACTCTGCACCATTGGAGTACAGACTTGGGAATTTTAACTGACAGAATGCTAGGGTCTGCTGCTTCTGTTCTACATTTATATGTGCTAGATGCTGAGGTCAGTGGTGCTGCTGCTGCTGACAATAGGCCTAGACTGAGAAGGAGAAGAGTGTTCAGGCCCAGGGTAACCTTCCATGAGTTACATGAGGTGGAGATTGTAGAGCGTTACAGGGTGGGCAGGGACATACTACAAGAACTCACTGAGCTCTGCCGCCCTCAACTCAAATCCAAAGCCAACAGAGGGGAACCCATGCCAGTGGAAATAAAGATATGTGTAGCCCTTAGAATACTAGGTACAAGTATTTTTCAAAGACCAACTGGAGGCATGATGGGAGTCTTACAGGCATCAGCATCCAGGGTACTCCACCAGATCCTAGATGCCATGAAAACACATGCCAGTAAGCATATTTATTTACACCGCACCCCTGAGGAGAGGACTAGCAGTGTGTGTCTCTTCTACCATGTAGCACACTGCCCTGAGGTACTGGGTGCCATAGACTAAACTCATGTACACAACAAAGCACTGCCGGTGAGGAGGGTAGAGTCTATGTCAACCACAAGGGGTATCACTCCATTAGCTGCCAGGTCTTGTGCAATGCCTGGGGCATTATCATGAATGTGTGTGCTGGCAGCCCTGGGAGTAATCCCAGCTCCCATATGTGGCATGCATCACAGCTGCAGTAGATTTTTGCCAGGGGGACATCCCATACAGCCATCTACTGGGGGATCCTGGCTAAGCACTGGAACCGTACATGAGGGCACCCATCAGAAATACATACACACATACTGAAGAATGCCATAATGAGGCACACGCATAAACTAGGAACATCATCGAACATGTGTTTGGGCTGCTCAAGTCATAGTTCCTCTGCCTTGATATATCTCGTGGAGTCCTGCAGTACTCTCAATCCACATGTGCACATATTTTCACAGTATGTGACATGCTACACAATATGATCTTGCGGAAACAGCTGTGGCAAGATAATTACAGGGAAAGGATACACATCCCCCACCAGTGCCAAGGTCCCCATAGCTGCACCCACAGGGGGAATTAGATGAGGAGCCACCTGAGTCTGTCCCTGAAGACTGATGTAGGCATACCCAGTATACCCTGGTCTTGGCAAAGAGGCAATGCATAGCACATGCACTGAAAACCTAGGGTCCTAGGGACTGACCCCTTACTCCACTTCACATTAATAGCAAAAAGGATGCCAGCCACACCACACAACCTGTACCTTACCATGTATTGGCTGTGTACTGCATGCATCAGAGTTAGCCCTGCAACACAGGCATGTCAACTGATGCATTCACAAGGTAAGTCACTTTCCTTTACAACAAATGTATGGGGGAACTAGATGATGGAAGCATATGTATGGACCTACTGCATGTATGCAAGGGAATAGAGTGGGCTAAAGGGCTACTTGCAGAGAACTAACAGCTATGTGGGACAACAGGCACTCTTTCCAATACTGACTGCCTCATAATATGCATTAGGCCACAATGCAGCAAAACTCACTGCAGTATGCAAAGAAAATGCCAAACAGCGAGGTCAAAGAACAGATGCATGCTTCTCAATGCTAGAGTCTCCTACTCCCAACACATCAGTGTTCCCATACAACTTCAGTAACAGTATGTTTGCATTGATATACTGGCAGACCACACAATCCCAGGACTGTCCCAATCAGCCTGGCTACATGTTCCTTTTTTTTTACAATATGCAGTTGTCAAAGTGTATGTCTGTCTGCTGTTGAGTGTAAGGAATTAAACCACACTTTCTGGTGGCCAGTGTGGCTCATTCGGCTAAAGACATTAACATGATTGATGGTGTTCATGGTTCAAAGCTGGATGCATCTACAACTTTTGCATGTGATGTACTGCTATGGTAGGGGTCCCACAGACTGTCAATATGCCCCAATCTGTGACTGCAGAAAAGCTGGACAAAGCCAGAGACAATGGAAGGACAGAGGGACAAACCTACAGACATTATACAAGCTCTGAATAATTCTGAAGGTGGCTAGTAAAACATCAAGTTGCAACAGGTCACAGTAGCAGCAGGATGTAAAGGCCGTCACTTAAATGTGTCAGTACTTATAACAATTCAGTGGGCTCCATTTAGTAGTATATTATCAGAAAAAACAACTGTATGAGGAACAGAGCAGACATTTGGGGCAGAATGCTGGACATCCTGCTAAAACATGCACAATGAGAGGTGGGAAGACTGTCACCCTGTGAGTGGTGTTACATCATGTACCCCAGTCACATCATACCTACAACCACTTAGATCAGTAAATCTGGATAAAGCCATGAACAGTAGTGGAATAAAGGCCCAAATATAAGGAGAAGGATTAATTATTGGCCAGACAAATGTAGAAAGATCAGAGATTAACAGGTCATGCAGTAACCAGGTTTCCTGGTGTGTAGAGTCATTAACTCAAATGTCTGACATCATTTCCTAACATCAATCTATAATGATTTGTCACTGATGTACCAGAAAATCACAATGTTATGTAAAACATACCATACATATGATGCAAAACTCTGTACAGTTTATTACAATCTGTACAGTTGATAGGTATGAGTCATATATTATGTTCAGCACATGCCCAGGGTATCCCTTGGACAAAATAGCAGTAAGGTGCTGGACTGTTGAATCAGGTGCAGCAGCCAATTGGCTGCAGCATACAAAATCCAAGACTGGAGTACAGATAGGTCTGGCCTGGAGTCAGCTTGTAAGTACTGACAGTAACAATGAGTATGCTCTTTCACTTTGCTAACCTGAGCCCATGTCCGATGACTCATCTGCCTATTGAACGGATATGTGAAAATATGTCTGTGCATACAGACAGCTATGTATACATATATGTCTCTCCCTATCTCCCTCACACATGATTACCCCATATATCAGTATGTGGCACACACACACACACACACACACACACATATATATATATATATATATATATATATATATATTTTACATTTGTTGGCCAGGAGTGTCCGGCAGAGCTATTTCCCATTTTCAGTGGACGTCCGGGGAGAAAAGCTCCAAAGATATACAATGCAATAAAAATAGCAATAGAGAATTTTGGTAGTTAAAATATGTGAGATACATACATGTATATCGTTGACAGATAAAACAGTACTATAAACAAAAAGGAGAATGTTAGAAAAGTAGAATCAGTTGTATATTTTGGTTTAAAGAGAGAGTTGAGTAAATATAAGGTTTTGTATGCAGAGTAGCAGAAACGTCAAAGGTTACATAAGAATTTAAGGGAGCAGACTATAGAAGAAGCTTTGGAGGTTGCATAGGAAATATAGGATAAAGTAGTTAATGGTAAATTTTAGCAAGTTAGTTTGACTATACTATAAAAGGTAGGTAATAATCATGGAGGGTGACTACAATGGCAGGACCAGTGTTTTTTCAAGTGGTCTTTGGTTGCTAGAGTCAGGGACCTTATTTATAGTGGGAGTTTGTTCCATGAAATAGAGGGATGGTAGCTGTATATATATATATATATATATATATATATATATATATATATATATATATATATATATATATATATATATATATATATATATATATATATATATATATATATATATATGTGTGTGTGTGTCTGTGTGTGTGCATATATACCTACATAAATGTGTACTGTGATGTACACCCTCCACATACATGTATTTAACAGTGTTACATAATGCACACAAACAGCTACACCTAGTTTGACATTCCTTTTTTATATATATACATATATATATATATACATATATATATATATATATATATATAGATATAAATACACATATATATATATATATATATATATATATATATATATATATATATATATATATATATACACGTGTACAGTATATGTGTGTGGGGATGTACAAATGTGCACACCTACACAAAGTATGCTGGTGCTATCTACACCTACACCCACAAAAGGTGTCTGATGATAACAGACCAAGGCAGCATAATGACATAATCCACCCAATCACAGAATCCTGGCCTGTGAAATGTCACCCTGTACATAGACAATGGTGAGCAGGTGGTGTAATTTGCAATGGCTTCAATGCAGGACTTGGACAAGCCATATTGTCACTGGCCAATTGTCCACCTAGCAAACTGCAACTGGCCAGAAATGGCAATACTGGTAACTGTACACACATAGGGATATTAACAGGTACCCCACTGCTAAGACAGTAGATACAATAACAGCATAAAGCAAGTTCACTTTGCAGGCCACACATGCTGTGTAATAAAAGGCCACTTTATATAGCTCACATGTACTGTGGCTGCAACCACATGTACACCAGATGTAACCGGTGGCACATGCAATAAGCACTGTGAGCTATAGTGTGTAATAATAGTTAGGTAGGGGTTCTAATCTCACATCAGCCACCTTGTGTGTGTAGATATTTCCCTTACAACAGTACAGACATGCCCATTTGGCCTACATCTGTGCAATGGTTAATCATTTTATGGCCCTGTGACTAGCATCCTCATCAAGATGGTCCTCCATGTCAACACCTGCTGATGTCATCCACCTTAACAACATTGGCTGACAATATCAAAGCAGAAAACTCTGTGGCACATGCAAGATGTACTTATTGCTATAGTGTATACTAATAGATAAGTAGGGGTTCTAATCTCAATAAAGGCAACTGTGTGTGTGTGTGTGTGTGTGTGTGTGTGTGTGTGTGTGTGTGTGTGTGTACAAATATATCTCCTTGCAGCAGAGTACACATGTCTGTCTCGCCTATCTCTTTGCAATGGTTATGCATTTTAAGTTCCTATGACTACCTGCCAGCCTCTACATTGCACTCCTTTACAAAGCCTGCTGATGTCATCCATCTTAACAGCACTGGCTAACAAACATAATACAGATAAGCTCTGTGGCGCATGCAATGATTACTTGCTACTATAGTGTATACAAATAGATAGGTAGGGGTTCTAATCTCAATAAAGGCAATTTGGTGTGAGTGCACAAATATATTCCCATTCAGCAGTACACATATGGCCATATGGGTGTGCAGTTCTCATGCATTTTACTGCCAGGCAGTAGCTGCAAGCCCTAAATAGCCCACATCTACCTAGGCATAAATGCTATTTGCCACCATCTACACTTGTATATACAGAACACCCACGTGGCACGTATCAATAGTAGCAGGCTTTGTCACAGGGTATGCATGCATGATTATACTGACCACTCGCATTGTCCCTGACACACTGTTTGACAGGCTCTGTCACAGGGTACGCATACATGATGGCACCAAATATAAATAACAAACTAACAAAATATCCAAAAAGGATAAAAACTAGTAGCCAAATGACAGCCAAAAAAACAGAAAAGTAAATCTGCATTTAATGCACTACACAAGCAGAAAAACAGCCTTCACAAACTAAGCGCTTTCACCATTACCCAATGGCTTCATCAGAGTCAATGATAGGGTTAAAAATACAGCTTAATATATTATGACATCACCACATAAAAAAAATCATTTTAAAATATCAAAAACTCAATTATTCTATGCAAGAATTATATCAAATTAAATATGTATATATATATATATATATATATATATATATATATATATATATATATATATGTATAAATTAAGACATATATATTATAAAATTATAAAAATACAGTAATGTTAAAACATTCCATAATACAAACCCTACCTACACAGCAACTTATAAAAATATAAACTGTGAACTTGTACACAAACAAATGATGTTCCCTAAATATCATTCTAAATAATACATCCCCCTTATGACAAATTATATATCTGCATGTTAATAAATATTATAAATATATAATAAATGCATAAAGTAGAACATAAAATCTTAATTACATACTTTACTGAAGCCATGTTTATATTAAATGACTTTTTTGTTTCAATAAAGGTAAAATTGATGCACTATCATTGAGGCTGGGGAGATTAATAGGATTGAGCCTAATCTACCAGTTGAATTCCAAAAGCTCAAACCTAAGCTTGTCATCCCCTCCTCTGTCACTAGATATAACCCTGACAAGCTTAGGGTTGAAATTTTAGAATGTCCTACTTTATGTATTTATTATATATTTATATTTTTATATATTTATAATATTTACTAAGATATAGATATATAATTTGTCTTAAGAGGGATATATTACTTAGAATGATATTTAGGGTACATCATTTGTTTATGTGAACAAGTTCACAGTTTATATTTTTATAAGTTGCTGTGTAGGTAGGGTTTGTATTATGGAATGTTTTAACACTACTGTATTATTATAATATATATGTCTTAATTTATACATATATATATATATATATATATATTTAATTTTATTTCATTCTTTCATAGAATAATCAGGTTATTGATATGTTAAAATGATTGTTTTTTGTGTGGTGATGTCATAATATATTAAGCTGTATTTTTAAGCCTATAATTGACACTGGTGAAGCCATTTGGTAATGGTGTAAGCGCTTAGCTCGTGAAGGCTGTTTTTGTGCTTGTGTAGTGCATTAAAAGCAGATTTACTTTTCTGTTTTTTTGGCTGTCATTTGGTTACTATGCATGCATGATTATGCTGACTGCCCCCATTGTCCCTGACACATTGTTCTACAGATATGCACCTAACTGTATACATGTGTGGTTACCTAGGTGCATATCTGTTCCACAGATATGCACCTAGGTAACCACACATGTATACAGCTGTACCTTGCTGATGTCATATGTCTGCTGTGCTGCCACACCATCCTGTGCCATTGTATTGCCACCAAGTCTTCCTAGCTAAGCCACTCAGACTCCTGGAAAAGCAACATACACAGTTCTGTGACACACTCGTCACTCTGCAACATTACCACCAATCTAATATCATGCAACAAAGGCACACAAATTTTGATGTGTACTCATGACGCATGCCAGCATACAGTACCTGTCATGGCATAATACAAAACTGCATGTAATATACTATAATCAACCTGTGTTTCAAACACATATTTGTGTGTCCCTGCATTGATGGCATGCATGGCAGGGATGTGGCACATTTATCATCACATGCACAAGGTGGGGTGTGGTGTTGGGGTGCCAGAGGCCTAAGCTGTGCCAACCAGTTGACAGCATGTATGTGAATCAGGAAAGATCACTGGCTAGCTGGGCCATGGAGACATGCCGTGTGTGACAGTTGGTGACCTGCATGTGACAGTGATGTATGAGTGTGTCCATGTACACAGCCAAGCCCAGTGCTTGCCCTACATGTGTGTATGTTGGACAGTTGTGGACCGTACAGGGCAGAGTGGACAGTTCACTGTCTCTGACCACAAACACGGGAACTGGCTCTGCCAGGAGTGGCACTGGCACCACCATGCCCAGGATCAGATGCGTTGCTAATAGTTGACAGTGACTGGTGTTTGCTGGGCCCCTTTTCCCCATGGGACCACCCAGGACCACGTATCCATTGCCTGCCACATTATGATGTGGACAGCACTCTCCCTTCTGTAGTGCTGGAGGTACTGCCACTATGGGAGCATGTGTGCATGGCCACTTGGACTCTTACCAGATGGATTTGCTGACCTACTTCCACTTATCTGATGCTCTATTCCAACCAGATGTTCCAGCACAGACAACATGCGGTCAAGGACTGACAATGTCTCACCCCACTGTCTGTCCACTACATCAGGGAAATTATCCATGGTGTCACCAGTGTGGTGGAGGGAGTCACGGATGTGAGAATGTGCTGCATCTATAATCCTGAGTATCCATCTGATGCTGCATTCGGGACATGCCTGTGCCTCCATGATGGACCGGAATATGTGTTGAGTGACCCATGATGTGACTCCTGCAACAGGTGGTGGATGGGCAGCAGTCCTCTTTTGAGCACACCTGTCAATCTGCCTTTGTGGGACCTCATCAGATCTCTGGCTATGGCCAGTGTCTACACTCATGGATGCCATAATTGTCACACCCTCCTGCTCGATGTTGCCACACTCTGACTGTCCGATATCTGTGATCTCAGGGGACTGGGTATGTGTGGACATACTGACTGTGTGCATGGACAATGGGGAGGAAGTGGGATGATAACCCATGGGACAGATTCAGCTCCCAACAACCCCAACTGTGCCTCAGTATAGCCACCATCATCATCAGATCATGATAATACACTGACATCAGGTTGTGAGGGGGACATATTCCAACCCACACGTTCACCTGTAAGGGGGAAGACGACATACATATATTACTACCTGCACTATTATGTTTGGTAATCCACACACATACAGGTGAGGTGTCACAAGTGCATTACACATACCACATCTTATTTCTGATCCCATGCACAACACACAAACAGACTACAACATACACAGACAAGACAGGCCCTTCATAACATGCAGTGCAGCTACATCCAGTTAATGTTTCCAGTACTATACACCTGTGAGATAAGGAATATGTCAGTGTATCTGATAGACCTACACCTAAAACACAGTACACCCGTCTTGACCATACTATGTCAGCTATAGTATCACAGCCTCAGGTATATACCATCTCCATATTGTGTGTGAACAGGCATCTGTGAGTGATTGCCTCCTGTATAGCAAACTGCATTGAACATTAAGTGCTAATGTGTTACTGCTCCTGCAAATACACAGCTGTGATTACCCATTTAATGCACTTCAGTTAACCCCTCTGAAATAGAACATACACGCATTATACTTTGACTAAGCATAACAGTTCTGACTAGGGCAAAATGGCAGCCCTTAACATTCTTAGGGTATATTAGATCCATAAGACAACAATATCACACTTACAAGGTACAGGACCTTGGACTCTGGCCACATCTGACTTACCTATGAAAATGTGAGGGAGAGGTATTGTCAGCAATACCAAATGTGGCATTGTTACAGGGTAATATCAACATGTAAAGTAGCTAATATGATATTGCCTACGTTGCTGACATTCTGAGTATGTGTGCACAACTGCACATTCAAACCACACACCCAATGCAGATAGACCTAACACCCTTGTACTGGTATGCAGAGGCTGCCACGATGACTGATACAGTATTACAGTGATGAACACAGGAAGCCTACCTGGATGCTCCTCTGATGTGGATCCTGTGGCACTCATCTCCATGAAGTATGGGATGATGCATGGTTGGGAGCTGGTGGCTGATCCCAGGTTTGCCAGGAATTCCTCTGTGGCTGAGAGAGGTGGTTCTGCTGCAAGCCTTCCACAGGTGGCAGCATGGTCCCTGGCCACAGCGGCAGCCCTTTGCCATGCAGCATTAACTGTATCTGCTGCCCAGTGTCGGACTTGGTTGTAGGTTCTGTCCTGTAGCCCTATTTGTTTGACTACTGTGACAAGGTCAGCCTACAGTGCTGCACATTATTCATGATGCTGGCAACTACTGGCCAGCAGAATCGTATGATGCAGTCTGAGGCCATCCAGGATAACATTGTCTTCAGCATCTGAAAATGGTGGGTGCCTCCTTCAATACATGCTTCCTGAAAGAGAACAAGAGGGGAACACATCACAGGACCATATACATGGATATCCACTATATACAGGCCATGCAGTACCAAAATGGCCTGCACTATCCACTGCTACCTCCCACATCATACTCCACAGTCTATCACCACACTATGTTTGTGGCTATCACCAACATAGTAGCAATATCGGTGTGTTCCTGTGTGCCATGACAGAGTGTGCTGTATGTCTCAACACCCATCAATGCGGTCTACTGTGGCATATCCCCTATGGGCAAAGTCCCACTACTATGTCATACAGCCGCTGTCAGACAAATAGGTGTGTGTTATTACAAGTATATGGGGACAGTCCAGCAACATCAGTCTGCCATAATGACAGACAGCAATGCAAACGTGCTGTAGTATATCTTCCCTGTAGGTGTCATACCTGTCCGGTACACAGATGTTTGTGGAATGTGTACATGTGCCTGATATATGTGGTCCTATTGGCCCAAACATGTGGATGTCTGGCAAATGGTTGGCCAATAATTGATGGTTGTCAGAATATAGAGAATCTGGCTGTCACATGCCAGAACCCTCAGAAGAAACTTATGCTATAACAATAACTGTTACTGTATTCATGCTCTTATTTTGTATGACCAATATGTACACTCTGTCACTGAGGTTGGGCCTGTGCCCCCACAAATAATGGCTATGACCTGAATTCCTGCTGTAGGGGGTTGCCAGGTATGTTAGCCATAGCTCTCAAGTAGTGAGATATGAATGTGAGCAAAACAGTGACCTAGACAGAGTACATCAGGGACAGTCAGAGAACCTTTACAATGTCTGAACTATTCCTTTGTGACATTCACAGACTGAGAGAAGCTGAATGATAGTACATCATGTGATATGACAGCTGTGTCCACCCTTACTTACTGACAATATGTCTAACTCACAATCCAGTTGCTTTCATACATAAGCCAACCATTGTAGGAGAGAGTGAGAGGGCCAGAGCTGTGATTTCATTCACAGCAGACACAGTTCAGAGTCATGCTTGTAGTTGTTGGACAGCAGAGTAATCCCCAACAACTTGTCATTCCCAGAGATGTACCACATGCTTACTGTTGTAATCCCTATTCCCTATAACTGCATCCTCCCCTCTGTGTCCCATTATATGGGGACTTATATGACATACCTTGTAGAGTGATGTAATCCTTATGTGAACAAATCCTCAAGAAAAAAAGCTTGCTAAATCATACTCTGTCTTGGTAAACCAACTTACAGACCTGTTTCCCATAGTCAGTTGCTTAACTTTTGTAGGTCATGCTCATTAACAGTTAATTGACTGTGCACCAATCTATGGCTCAGACTTGCTAACTGCATCCAACACAGCTGGATTACACTTTAATTAGCCAATCACATGGCACCACAGTGCAATATTTAAGGACTTCATGTAGGCCTTGACCCCTTTCTTAGTCTTTGAGATGGACATTAGTGAGGAGTGGAGATTACAGCATCTCACAGCGTAGGTGCAAATACTGTCCACTTTTGAGATTTATCAAGTATGTCCACAGTTTTGCATGCTCTGTTTGGCCATGGTCAAATGACACTGTGATTATCTGGCAGTTCAGTCAGTGGGTTGAGGTCAGTAAGGAGGAAGAGACATGTGAGTTTCAGAGATCATACCCATCAGAATATGCATGCTGCTGCAGTTTCTGCTAGTCTGTCAGCTCACTATGTTTGTAGAGGCAAACTATGAAACTTGTCACTGTCACTCGACCTTTGCCCTGCTTTATGTATGGGTGTTGGCTGAATCCCTTGTTCTAGGGAGTTGTGAGGTTTGTTTGGCCTGTAGCAGGTAGCTTAACATACCACTGTATATGTTGCAAACTGCAGCTGCTGCTGCAGCCTAGGACACATAGGGGGAAGTTTGAACACTTGGGAGGACAGCAAACTGTGTATGTGTCACTGAGTGAGCAGTGTCAGCTCTGTCATTACAGCAGAGCCAGGGTGAGGGTATCCATAGCAGTCCAGTTGAGGCATGTGCTTAAGGTACATCTGTTATGTAACAGTGCCAATCAGAGAGCAATAGGTGACATACATAGGTAGGCTATATGAATATGTGCAGTGTGTTCCTACCTACAGACCTTTGACTAGCAAACATGGGTAGAAGTTAATTCAGTAGCAGCAACCTGTTTTTGTTAAAATTGCATGACTCAGTCATTATTTGCTGTGTTCACAGGAATGTATGCAAAACACTGGATTTGAACCCAGGACTGTGGGTGACAAAATGTACTGCATGCAAGGCATTTAACAGACTGAACTTCTTAGTCAGTGGTGCAGCAGGTGTATTTGCAAGATATATGTGCATGGATACAGTCTGTGACACAGGATTTGCATTAGCATGTGTTTTCTGAAGGGTATGAAGTGTGACACTCAAGTGTCTGTCATGACTTTCTAACCTCAATCTTTAATGACTTGCCAGTACTTTACCAGAAACATATGTTTTTGCGAAAACCATGCCAAAACTAGAGGGCTAAACTGCGGACATTCTGCAACAGTTGACAGATATATACCTGCTATCCCAGGCCTCATATCCATCCATCATTATTTATTTGGCTGTGAACTGGTTTAGTGTCTGCATCACAGTCCCAAGTACACTCCCATTGTTCCCATTATATGTACTTGCAGTGTGTCAGTGGCAATCAGTATATGTTGCTGGAAACACCTGTTTTAATTCGGAGCTGAGCAGCCTAGTGGGATAATGCACTGTGCTGTGGTTTATGTGGCAAGGGAGATTATTTTGCAGATGTGCATAACACTGTGAGAGCACACATGATGATCAAGGCAGTTTTAAGCGTGTTTGCATGCTGTGCCACTTAGCTCCATCATCACTTGTCAGACCCATCATAGAGCACAACACCCCATTTGGGATGTACCTTACAATACACCTGAAACAGCTGGAAAGACCACAGAAGTACCTCAACAAGAGGATTACTGGCCTCAAACAGATGCCCTATGCAGCTCGACTGAAGAAACTCCAGCTGTACTCAGTTGCATACCACCTACTCAGAGGTGATCTCTGATATCCAACCCAGAATTGATGGACATGCTCCACCTAAAGAAAATCTTATCCCCTCGAGTCACACGCTCTAGGGATATAATCCTCACAACAACAATAAACAGGATGTGCTGGAGGGATAGATTCCTGTCCCAGAGATTTCCCATGCTTTGGAACAAGATTCCAATCTACTTTAGGCAGAGCTCCTCGCTAACACTCTTCAAAATAAACCTTGACAAGTGGATGAGAAACAGAATGTTTACCCCGGGGATCACTTCAGTGGCTCTGCTGGACAGAGGCACAGGAACTAATCTAAAAACCAACACATTCTGGCTAGACTTATAAGTGCCTTCGGGCAGATAGCCTAGTACCTACCTACGAACCTATAAAGAAAAGAAAAATGGAGTGATAGGAAAATGATGAAATGGGGGAAAGCAGGGGGAAAACATACTGAAAGGTAGGTAGAGTTTTGGAGGAAGGGTGTAAGAAAGGACCATAGCTTTCAATTTCTTGTAGAGCAACAGCTGTGTAGGTTTTACAGAATTTGCAATTTGGAGCAACACACCCCCAGAGAGAGGGGTGAGGGCAACATAAATGTGTGCATTAATTAAAGTAATAATTAGTTATGTCCAGTGGACATGTGGGAGAAATGGAGAGCTGTGTATGGGGCAATATTTTATTTGTGGGATAGCTGCCCTTTTTTTAAGGAGAGAGAGTGAAATTTTGGGGAAGGCATATAGGTATGTATGGGAAGGTATTTGGGTAGGAGAGGTTGCATTTGCAGACAGACAAGACAGCATACAAGGTTGGTGTGTAACAAATGAGGGGGTAATCAACTTGGATGGGGAATGTGTTGTCGAATCAGAGGTGCATGCACCTCCAGGCACAGTAGCTGAACTGAGAGCTCCTTCACTGCTCTGAAGGTGGCTGTGCTGGAGGCTGGATGACAGGACCCGCAGTCCCCACCAGGTTGTCGAGTCTTCCCTCAATCTGGCACATGCGTTGTTCATAACTCCTATGCACAATCCTGTGTACCATGGCTGGTAGTTGATCCAGGGTGACAACCACCCTCCACCCCCTCTCCCAGGATGGGATGGCTCTGTCCCCTGAGGTAGTTCCACCTGAAGGTGGTGCAGGACCAGTGGAGGAGGCACCACCAGCTTGGGTCTCAGATGAGCTGGTACCCAGTGCCACAGCCAGCTGAGGTAGGCAGCCAGATCACCAAGAACCAGCCTACCCAGACATGCTGTGAGTATGGTGGCAGAGCAATAAACATAGGTGAGTTATAAACAAAACCATTGTTAGTAATAACATCATGCCAGAACATTGTACATAACCCCATTACAGTTAAATGAATATTATGTGAAACACAAAAATAAATAACAGAACAGTTAGTATATTAACAGCATGCCAGTAACAGTTATGGCATAAGGCCAACAGAATAGGTCATTCAACAAGATACGTTAATATGCAGCCATGGTAATACATAACATTAATAAAACAGATATCCAAAATACAGTTTTTGGAAAAACATATGTTAATAGTAAACCATAACCAATATATAACAATAATAAATAAGTGAATATGGAAAGATAGAGAAATGCAGTCCATTAATACCATCATGGGCTCTATAGTTGACAGCAGTAATGCTAGCTACTCTACAGGTCTGTCCTTTCTTTATGTGTAAATATGCCTTATAGATGCTGTAGCACAAACATATCTCTCAAGCTATCCACATTGGACACTATGGGCCAAGCGGTAACACCAGCAGGTACACAATTGCAAAGAACACTTGCTCATCAAGTGGACCTATATAACTACCAAGAAGTACTGTGGGCCAATGTACTATCAATTTTATATTGACATATAATCATGTCGATGAGACATCTGTGACAAAAGGATTACACAATATCATTACATTCCATGACAGCGTGACACTTGAGAGACATGCATGTGTACAGTATAGAGAGTACACAACTATCATGCTGTGCTTGGCAGGCAAGGGGATTGTACCTAATAGCACTGACTGCAGGGGACATATGAATCACATGCAGTAATTGACTGCCTTTACAAGACCCTCCAGGAATGCAGCCATACCTTGATTACACATTTTATTTCTCTCATTTTATTATAGTTTGTTATTACTGAACCTGTTTCCTTTATTGTTTGGATAAGTAACACAGTCATGAGAATGATTTTAACAGTCTGTGAATTCTGGACAAACAATTATTTACACATACTATGAGCTAGCTCACTCTTTTACCTGTGTACATGTGGAGAGAATGATATCTGTTATTACACATTTTATATCTTTTATTTTATTATAGTTTGTTATTATTGAACCTGTTTCCTTTATTGTGTGGACAAATAGCATGTTTGTGAGAAAGATTTCTACAGTCTGGACATCTGAACAATTATTTAGACATACTATGTGCTACCTCACCTATTTACCAGTTGTCCCTGTAGCGACAATATCTGTCATCATAACATATGTAATTCAGTTATACTTACTATCACATGGAACTGGATTCAAACCCTGGTCTGTGTCTGGCAAAATGTGCTTCGTACACAGCATTTAACTAGCTAAACTAAGTCACTGAGGGTATCTGACTGATTTTGTCCTAGAGCTAACCTGGAAACAACATATCACCTGCTACTAATACTACAGGGTTATAATAAAGTGCAGTGACAGTTGGACACAGCTGCCTGAAATGCAGTCATGGCAGAGAGACTAGGTAACCTATACATTACTAAATAAACTGCAGGTGTACACAATATATTGTTACTGAGTTGAAAAATCAGCTCTCATTCCACAAGTATTGTGCAACAGTTCATTACAGATGTCTTCATGCATTTACTGGTATACTTTCAAGTTTTTATTGACCAACTGTTAATGTAATCCAGGTACTGCAATACAGTTGTAATTCCACAGTTAAGGTTAATGCTTTACTCTTTCCTGCTTATTGCAGTACATTTGGTACTAGTCACGTATTGCAGTCCGGGTCTGTGACCACATTCATTACAATATGATCAAAACTGTTTATATACCTAATGGCAGTTAATGATTTACTCTTTCTTGCTTATATGACTATAGATTGGAAGATACATCCATACTCACTGCATTCACAGTGCAACCTAACCAGATGTCCTGCATGTACCTCAACATTGCGAGCTCTTACCTCTGCAGCAGTTGGGAGAGAAGCACACCATTATGCATTATGCATAACAGTTTAGCAGACATTCAAGGTTAAATATTGGTGAAACACAGGTAAACATACTTACACACTTGTAGAACATTGCCCATCCCAAATTCTTGGACCCAGGCATCCAAGAGAGACCCCTTCTTTCTTTTCAGGTCATTGTGGTGGTGGTGACACTGTTGAACTGTGCGTGGGATACCAGTTGCACTGGTGAGATCTCTTACCAGCCAGTCCCAGGCCTCCACTTTGTACTCTGAGCCCCAGTAACCATCCTACATGAGCTGGTCTTCATGGTTTTTGACTAGGAATCCAACCATGACCCTAGACTCCTCAATGCTCCACTGCTCTGCCAGAAAGTGTGTACCGTTACAACACCTGCCATTGTATCCTCACAAGTTAAACTCCAATTGATTATGCAGTATTCCCACCTATTGCACTTAATATACCCTGTTTTCCCACACTTTAACACCACTGGGCAATTTTTAAAAATGTGGCATGTCACTTAATACAGCACAAACCAGCTGAGCTTAGCTCAGCAGTGCTTAAACTGGAAATGCGCAAACCAGCTGAGCAGAGTTAAAATGGATCTTATTTAAGCAGTGCTTGGCATGGCTTAAGAGGACTTAGCTTATGGCAGCACATCAGGGTTTAAAAATAATAGGCATAATTTGTATTTGGAAAATAAATGGTTCATAGCCCTTATATATACTCAATCTCTGCACCTACTGCACATAAGGCTGTCACTCTAATCATTTGGGTATGTGGATGGGTAGAATACTGCTATACTTTTTCAAATATCTCTCACCTATTTTTAAGTGCTTCTGAGCACTACACCACACTGAACAAACCCTCTCAGCTATGTATAAACTTGCCCTTTGCATTCATAATTAAATGTACCTGCTTTCTGTTTTTAGATGTCTGGCATATGTCACTTGCTATGCGCCCAGCCATGCAAACATAAAAAAAAATAAATGCAATACATATGTATACATTGATATATTGCACATTGACAGTGCAGGGCGTGTTACTCATCTCTGGACACAGTAACACACTCCCTACCCTGATTCAATAACTGTGTTATATGGCTATTCATCATCAATGTGCCTTCATTAATATGCATGGCACACTACCGATGGGGACCCACATACATGGCCACAGTGTCTTCTGTGTAGGCTGTACACTATGCCTACATGGATTTTATTAAACCTGAGGTAAGTCTTTAAGGAACAGACTAAATATAAGTCAAAATCAGATATATTCTACAAAAGTCAGGAAGAATTCAGATCATTTGTGCTCACCACAAGCACACACACACACACACACACACACACACACACACACACACACACACACACACACGCATGCACACATACACACACTCACACACACACACACACACACACACACACACACACACACACACACACACACACACACACACACACACACACACACACACACACACACACACACACACACACACACACACACGCAGTTAAAATACTTACCTTCCTCCATACTATATAATGCGTGAAGGGCTCGAAGAAAATGTATGGAAAAATAATTATAACAATAATAATAATGATACTAATAATAATGATACTAATAATAATAATAATAATAATAATAATAATAATAATACTTGTTTCTATACCTGCTCTCCTACACCATTCCACAACCTCTTAGTCTGCCTTATTTGAGCCAGTCACCTAAGACAGCCTGAGCCTACAGAAGTGATGTCTTACTGCTTCATATAGTAGCCCAATCAAACATTTTCTTGTAATACTCCTCCGAGATAAGGAGTGATTGCATTATTTCCAGATTGGCGTAGACATAGTACTGGGCTGTTTTAAACACAACCTTGCAAGCTGAGTGAGCTAAATTCTTTCTTTTTCTACTAAAAGGAACTTCAAAAGGCTTTGAATCTCTAAGTATGTGCATGCCCAGAGTTCTGATATTGTTAATGGTAATGATAGCAGTAAAATTCTTGCAGTTGAAAGAAGCCGAAGGGGACAAATAATTGGGGGGGGGGCTGCAGCCCACTAACTAGTAGCACAAGCTGTCCCTACTTGCTTCCCTTCTTAATCCGTTCTGCTTAGAAGCATAGCTGCTTCAACCAGCACACTGGGTCAATACGGAAAAAAAAAACAATTAAGTACGTGGTGGTGCTGCGGTAGCATTGTCGCCTCACAGTAAGACGCTGTCCAGTTCGATTCTTAGCTAGAGCGTCTTCTGCGTGGAGACATGCGTGAATTGGCGTACCTTCGTTGAAGGTTGTGCATCAGAGCTGGTAACTTGGTACCTAAAAATCAACTACCAATCATTAGTGGACCAGAGTTCTGCTGTGGCAACCCCTAACCGAGAAAAGCCGAAAGACACAGACAGACTGCAATAGTTCAATCACCACATTGTAAGCAAGTGGCTTATTACTGGCAGATCTATGACACTCCCTCCAGCTCTCACATTAGAGAGAAAAAAAAAAAGACATTCCTTCTACTGGTACACCAACCAGGTGTCCAGAAGCACTGCACACCTCTCTCCCCTCCTGTCCCAGCCATTCAGGTCCCATTTCTGTGTCCAACCTTCATCCCTTTATTAACATATTTTATTTAAAAAAAAAATATTTTTCTAAACTGCAGCAAACTGATTGCTACAAATTTAGCAAACTGCTTGTTATAATGTAGCATGCAGTTGTTAGAGTTTTTATCTCACAAAAAGCATTACAGTGCTCAGGCTTGACTGCAAATGCAATACCAGCTTTTAAACGCTGATATTGCATTAAGGAGAGACCAGTGCTGGCTGCTCTCACCACCTCAGCACATTTTTTTACAGTTTCTACTAGTGGAGTTCCATCACAGATGTTTATTCCTGAATTTACCATGTATTTAGGCAGTTGGGTACAGACTCTTCTATGGAGCTTTTTAGGTGCTGGTGAAAACTGGAGTTGAATGCAGCAGCTCTCTCAGCTAGGTCCATTTGCAGGAAGATTGTTCAAAATTTTGCAAAGATCTTCTACAACCTGAAGTACATTGACCTTGGACAAGTTCTTTAATATAGTCTCATTTGGTGATAGAGTGATACAACTAGACTAATCCTGACTGAGAAGATGAATGATTTGTGGTCAGATTTAAATTGAGATACAGTGTGGAGCGCAGGTGGGACTATATTGGTAAGGACCAGGTCAAGGATATCATAGCTTCATTCAGTGGGTATCTGACAATTTTTCCAACAAATAAGCAAGAATTGCTGGAGGGATAGGTCATCACATCAATGTATTTCCACCATATGGAGTAAATTACCATTACAGGTTAAGCAAAGTTCTACTAGGTCAGGGTTATCATGTATATCCATGCTTTACTCAGCAGGTGAGCAGTAACAAAAGTGCTTGTAAAGGTTGGCTAGAACTTTTTAACTTTGTTTACTTAAAGGTATGCATCGCTAGGCATCTTATGGTTCATGTAATCAATTGCCTGATATAGTTACTTTGTACAATTTGCTCCAGTGCATTGATACTAAGAAAGTCTATGATCTATGAGTTTATCCATTCTTAGAGGTGTACATGTGCCAGTCAGTCTTTGGATAATTTTAAGTTCTCCTAGAAAAATGCATTTAGTTGGTATTTCAATCATTAATGGTAATAAGGTTCTTTCCTTTATCTTTGTGATGCACTGATGATGACCTACAGCATGGAATGAAGTAATAGCTGGATTTGTTAAGTGTGACTTGCATTTCCAAAAGATTCACATTTGGGTTTTTGAGTAATTTGTTATTAGGTGATGGTATTTCTGACAAATACAGATACTACAATGTGCTCACCTAAGGCCCTGAAAGTATGTTAGCATCACTTACACAGGTGAAGATGTCATCAAGCTGCAGATGGAAGTCAAGTTCTAGCACCTTCCTTTTTAGACTCATATTAGTGAGTAGTGCCATCATTATTTTATCAGAATTTGAGTTTGAACTTTTTATGTATGAATTCCCAGTAGAGGGCATCTGTCCATAAAATGGCACTATTTGGACAGGAAGGGCTTTAACCAGTACATGGAAATCATGGAACGACAGGTTATGCCTTCCTGATAAAACAGGAATTATTACCTACAACTTCATCTCAGAACAATACATAATGGATCTCCCAAGGATGACAACAACTACTTAGCCAACTGTTAAAGTCAAACATCTTTGCTTGGTAGCTGGACATTTTGTTTAGTGAAAGCAAGATTCTACTCAAAACCGGTGTCTTTCCTAACTCTAACACATGCATATTTCACTGCATATTTTTCTGCATGGAGTACCTTAAGTTATTCACTCCCTTCCACATGAGCCACCACTAGGTTGTATTCATATTTGTCTGGTTTAAGGGACCTTAGAACTCGTGTGATATAACAGATGCTGGCACCAGGAAATCCGCTTACAGTCACCCTGTTCTGTCCAGTGATGAGATTGGGAAGTCAGTATGCCTACCTACAGAGTGATCTATAACTAAAGTATTTCCCTTTATGGAAGCAGGCTTAATGGGTCTTATTGGCTTAGTTCTACTTTCCTAGTAACTGTTGGAAGACCCGTGTAGATTTGCATTATGTGAGTGGAAAAGAAGTAGGTGTTGCCTTGTGCAGTTCGAGTTGTGATCTTTTATAGTCTATTTTAGGAGGCTTTGACAAATTTGTCTTTACAGCCTTAGCATACATTATGAGCTTAGTGTCATCTTGTGATTAATGCGGTGTTGGGGAGGTATGGTGCTTACCAATAGTCAGTTCCTACAAGAGGTTTGCCTCCATGTTTGTAAAATACTTAGATTGTGCTATCAACTGTTAGATGAAGTGAACACTTGGTAAGCATAAGCATATGTGTAGTTGGTACACTGTCTTAGAATACATAATAAAATGAGATTAGCCAGAGATGGGTGCATATTTTCAGTATCCAGAGTCAAGACATGCTTTACCAGCTGTAAAGGCTAAACAGTAATCTCCCTCTCTCTCTCTGCAGACCAGACTAACATTAGCACCATCAGTGATAATTCTGAAACTACTTTTTCTATCAGTCATCCTCATGAATATCTCTAATTACTCCTGGGAAAAACAGGAAAGTGCATATAATAGCCTTTCCCAATATTCCAGTCAAACATAATACAGAAAACACAATTATTCCAGCCTAGAAGTTTTGGTGTGGCAGGAGCTTAATAGCCAAATACTTAACATCCAGCTGATACGAATGCTCACAACACATTTCAAGTCCAAATTCCCTTCAGTGGAAAAAGTAGTTAAATGGTAACCAATAGCCAGGACACCTAGATTTTCTAGCATTTTCTAGCTAGATGTGCTAAGGAAACAAAGTAAGAATAGTCATGTCAATTCCAAAGCACATTTCCGAACAGCAGAATAGCTTACCTGGGTGAACGATTCCTTGAAAATCTAGTCATGGCTGTAATTGCTAAGCACTTACTTATAACTTTACATGCAGCTTTGGTGTAACACACTTGTCTAATCCTCTGCCTCTTGTAACTTCAAACATGGTCAGATTCTACAGATGAAATCATACCTTAGCATGACTCAGTATTCACAAACTTGACTTTTGCTTTCTTCGGTTATTTTTTTTCTTGGAATTTGTATCCTAGTCCTTTTGCTGTAGGCAAGCTTGCCAGTGATATGAGCACAGTAAAACAAACAATCTGCATTTTACTGAGGGGAAAGAAGTCATGTGTTCCAAATTGAAGGATCAAGACTTAGTCTTGACTATAGGAGCTACACTTTGAAGTAGAAGCTGGGGAACAGATACAGTCTCTCATCTCACAGCAGAACTGTTCTTTCAAGTGAACATGGAATACTAGAGGAAGGGGAGTGTTGAGATAAAAGGATACAATCTGCAACATTCAGACAGACTTGATCATTCTGCAACTTTCTGAAGACATTACAATGTATACAAGTAAGTATACGTGGATGTTCTGCAACAAGATACAAGACACAAAGTCTGCCTGATATTCAATAAAAAGCTTACTTTTCATATTAAATGCCCAACATGGGTTGGTCGGTTAGTGCAATGGTGAGAAACTGTGATTCAGAGCACATAGTTAATCAGCATCATACACAACCTAATCCATTATATTAGCATTTAGCTTCAACAATGAGAATCCAGTTTACTCTGAGGCTACCTCAAGGGCAAACATAAGTGCTAGAGTAGTCTATGAATTAGAAAGTCACCTTCCTGGATAAGGCATCTGCATTGTGCTAAGCTTTTATAAATACTATAGTTTGTAACTGCACAATGCTATGTTTTTCACACTGAATGTTCTTCAGAATTCTACCAAGTTCAATAATTAGAATGTTAATAATTCACAGAGTTTTGCAAACTTAATTTGAGCATGAAGCTATTACAGGTGCAATTAATTCCAAACCGGTCTACGCATTCAAAATAAAATATTAATATAATCAGTACAGAAATATTTTTCTGTAAAGCAAGCAATGAAATGTTATCAGTATATAGTAAAATAATAAGCCAGTATATTTTTATGTTTGTGTAATTCTATAAGCATGTTCTCAGCAATTTCATTAATAAATTAAATTATTCCCCTTCATTTTTAATAATATAACCTTAGAAAAAAAAAGGTTCATGACATTTGGCAGTAAATATTTGCCTGACAAATACTATAAAGACCTTCCCTGGGCTTCAGTAAACTCTGTAGTGATGCCCAGTGAGCAGCAGTGCTCATTAGATATTCATGCCACACACCACGTTTTAACTTAAATAAGCAAGGTTTTGTGGCTGGCAGCAGTGTTGAGAGCCAGGAAACCATGTAAAGAAGCAAAAATAGCAATCCTGTTTAAATCAGAACACTGAAGGTCTGCAGTTTTGCATGGAATGTTGCAATGATCACCAGGGCCTAAGAGATAGCTCTAGTCTTTTAGTGCAAGACATCTGGACAAAGGCCAACATAACAGGGGAACAATGATGCAGAAATATGGACATATTTGACATATTTGCTCTTTAGAAATGTGCTAGAATAACCAGGGGGTTGTGCTAACATACATGTTCTGAAGGATTTGAAGTCTGAAACTCAAATGTATGCAATTATTAAGTCACATCAGTCCTGAGATCATCCCAGTGATATGGCAGAAAACCACAAATTTGATAATGAACACACCAAAAGACATAAAGGCAAAAATCTGGACATTATGTGAAAATCTGGACAGCTGAGAGGTATGATTGTTAAGTATATTGTCCAAACCCAGTAAAGGACAGTATTTCTACAGTGCAGATTATAGTGAGATCCCATTCCTGGCATTTTGTACTGAAGTTGTGTAAATATCTGTAAAGATACATGGACTGTCATGTAAAATAAACATTCAGGGGAAGTGGGTGCATTGAATTGGGACACACAGATGAATTGTAGGAATGAACAAAGGGAAAGAAGACAGGTGAAACGACCTAATGTACAGCAAATAAGGTCATGTCAATGGAAGACATTCCAGTTGTAGCAGCAACACCAATCACACATCAATTTGGTACAGTAGGGACTGCACATTGAAAATGTGCATTATGTGACTGCCACACAAGGTGACATAACACTGGAGAAGATGTCTGTGTGTGAGATAAGCATTTATACATGAATAATGCAGGCGGCATCTATCAGGGATGTTACATACAGTTGGAGTAGGGTGCATAATGTGAGACTGTGCAAAATGATTTGCCTTAAAAACACACTTGTAAAACTATTATGATATGTCCACACTCTACGAGAGTGATCATGCACACTGTCCTGGCAGGGTAACATCTGCTGGAGGTGTTAGGAGGGACACTGCTACACCTATATGCAACATTATGATCAATACAGGCTAGCTAACTGGTGTGCATGGCATATATATATATATATATATATATATATATATGTATGTATGTGTGTGTGTATATATATATATATATATATATATATATATATATATATATATATATATATATATGGGTTCCGTTCAGAAGCTTGAAATACTGAAATCTCAAATTTCAGTATTTCGAGCCCAAGAAGCCGAATCCATATAATAGCAAATGTTTAGAAGCGTGAAATTCAAAACCTCGAATAACGGAGGTTTTGAATTTCGCGCTTCTAAAGTTCCACTATGGTTATGTATTCAGGTAAGTGTGTGTTAAGGGGTTTAGGTAGGGGCTGTGGTGTGCATCAGTGTGTTTTGTTGCTGTGATGTGTGTGTGTGAAGAGAAAGTAGCTTGTGTGGTGGTGTTTTGTGTGTGTTTGTATGTAGTGCGACCTCGGAGTTAGGATATTTAAGTAGGGGGGGGTGTGGGCTTGCCCCCCCCTGCTTTCATGTAGCAGAGCGATTGTGTGTGTTTGTGTGGTGGATGGTGTGTGTGTGTGTGTGTGTGTGTGTGTGTGTGTGTGTGTGTGTGTGTGTGTGTAGTAAAACCACAAAATTCAAAACTTCCAGTATTCGAGATTTTGAAATTCGCAGTTTTTACTTTTTGTTGCTTTGCTGATTCCACTTCTTGGGCTCGAAATACTGAAATTCGAGATTTCAGTATTTCGAGCTTCTGAAGTGAATCCATATATATATATATATATATATATATATATATATATATATATATATTATATGTGTGTGTGTGTGTGTGTGTGTGTGTGTGTGTGTCAATCATCACTGTCATGAATGTTACTCATGACATTAATGTTGTCAGTCACATATGTATGTACTGTTTACATCAACAGAACGGGTAGCACACATGCATGTGGTGTATCAACTTGATGGGGGTTTCATACTATCAGACAATAATGTTTATGTCACAAAAAGAATACTTAGGTATGGCCAATAAGATGTGTGACAGTTCACTATGACAAGGGTGGTACACTTCAGTTAGACACCACTGGAAGATGTACAGGGATATACATGAAGATGGGTGCATTGTAATCAGCTACTGGTGTGATGAAGGCTGTGAACTATGGAAGTATTATGGCCAATGACATGGATGTCCTTCACATACTCAGTAGTTGTGTTACATACAAAGGAGTAGTCAGCACTGTGACCACATGCTGGTGGACATTCCACTTACCATCTACCCTAGGACACATGTCACATACCTACTGGTCTCATTATAGTGTGTGATGTCTGTGTTATACTTGGGTTGTATGTTTGTTCTCATGATGTAACAAATCCCTCCATGTTTTCCTGTCATTGCAGGTGTTGTCATGGCTGTGGCAGCAATTTTTGGTGTGCTTTGCTGTTGTTTGTATTATACTAATATCACCGTTGGAATCAATGATTGCCCACAATCTGCAGTCCTTCAGACAGCTTTTTGGACATAGCGTGTGTATGTCATCTGTGATGCTAGTAACTTAAATAATGGACAGGAAAGGGCATAGCAGACAGACCTGATGTATGGGCCTGATCACTGGACCTGAGATATAGGTCACTTCTCACATGTCAACATATTTAGATGCCATGTATGTTATACACTGGTCTACCCACTTGGTGATATAGGTGCATATGGCCACATCTAACAGTGTTTAGTGAACACCTCAGTGTGGATTTGGGTCAAATGCCTTGAGCTTGTCAAGCTCAAAAGGCTAATAGTGTTGTCATCATGCATGTCCTTGATGATATCTTTGAGGAATGATAACAGATGTGATAGACATGATGTAGCAATAGCAACTCACACAGGTCTGTTCCACACAGCCGGGATATCACTAGCTTCCATTTAGAAAAGGTCCATGATAACATGTTGGTCTACCTAACAGATGAGGAGAGTCATGATGTGTCTATATGTTCACGCATTGGGTGCTGACCCCCCAACTCAGCCGGATGCATATTGATGTACACCCTTCTATGGGAACATAGTCTGTGTGGAGGGTGTGTTGAAGTGTGTATTCAACTGTGTCAAGAAGGTGTATGTGATAAGTCACGTGATAGGCAATCTGTGTTGTTGTCACAGCCCATTGATTCTGTGTAATAGGCCTGGATGAATGTAAGACAGTGTCTAGTAGCTATCCTCCATTGTAATACGGTTTGAACACAATCCACGATGCAGGGATCATTGAGAATCTGTCCCAGCTGGGGATTAAACCTGATGTCACTAGATGGGTAACCAATTGGGTAACTAACAGAACATATACTGTGAAAGTTGATGAATCAACCTGTACCAGTAGACCTGTCAACATTGGTACATTCCAGGGATCTGTGCTTTGCCCTTTATGTTCTGAATCTATTTATTGACAGTTCAGGCTAAAGTATACACCTTTCACTTACTGTGTTTGCTGATTCTTGCATACTTGATGCAATCAATGAGTCCACGTATGATGATAATATACTACAGGTGGGGCTAACACAGATAAATATTTTTTGACAAAGCCACATGGTCTACAGACAAATGCAAAAATGTGTCTTTCTTTTGGCCTTCTGCAAAGTGGAATTCCCTGATAATTACAACATTGTCAACAGTTCCGCTATGCTGAAACCAAATGATGCAAGCACTGGGAATACATATACATAGCACTCCGACATTCGACCACCAAGTGTCCACACGGGTATTGAAAGCCTATGTTGTTCACATCATAAGTCATGCCATTGTATTCAGATCTCAGGATTATATTACAGCACTGTACTTGAAACCCATCAGAACACTAATATAGAGTATAATGCTCTCTTTTGCATGTACCTCACAGGACACATGCAGCAGCTGGAGAGACCACATGGGTTAATCACCAGGAAAACACAGTGCATAAAAACCATGCCAAAATGTGTGTGGATGGACTGAAATTCATGTCACCGTAAACAGTATCATATAGGATGAGGTGACTTCTCGCTGGCCTACAGGCCAATGTCTGACACTGCCTTAGTGAGAATAGTGCACATCCACAAATCAAATATAGCCAATGACATCAGCAGTGTCTGGTGAGGAGAATACTGCAATAGCAGTGCCCCACATGCTAGTTTACAAGACTCTTTGTAATGTCAAGCAAGTGCATACACACATACACACACACACACACACACACACACACACACACACACACACACACACACACACCAGTTGACTGCAGTGAGAATAGGACCCCTACCTATCTAGGTACACAGACTACTGAGCTCTGCATTACATCAGCTAAAGTCTGATTGGAGTGTCTCAGACAACTTTATAGCTAATGACATCAGCAGTGTCAGGTGAGGAGAATATGGCAATAACAGTGTCCCACATGCTACTGTAAGATGCTCTCTATAATGTTAGACAAGTGCGCGCACACACACACACACACACACACACACACACACACACACACACACACACACACACACACACCAAAGCTGACTGCAGTGAAAATAGAACCCCTACCTAAGTACACAGACTACAGAACTCAGTAATTTATGCAAGCACCACAGCACAAATCTGACTTTTAAAAGACTGAAGATCAACTTATACTGGTGGATAACATCAGCAGCTGGGCATGTTGGAGAGATGTTGGGAGGCCTGCATGAAATGGATGTGTAGGCATTTGCAAGTATTAAAATACTGTCAATCCATGGGATTGGAATGATAACTGTAGGCTACACACTTCTGGTCTTCTGGCTAGATGCACACACACACACATACACACACACACGCACACACACACACACACACACACACACACACACACACACACACACACACACACACACACACACACACACACACACACACACACACACACCATTGACTGCAGTGAGAACAGAACCCATAGCTAAGTACATAGACTAGAGAACTCAGTACTCTACACAAGCACCATGGCTTAAGTCTGATGCTTACAAGACTGTAAGTCAACTTATAGAGGATGACATCAGCAAGTCAGGCTGGTGTTGGATAGATGTTGAGAGGCCTGCATAGGTGCATAGCTTCAAGCGTTCATAGGAGGGTACTAGCCTAATATCCCTATGGCATTTACAAGCCTAGCTATGTAAAAACACAAGTACCCTTACTGACCATAGTTAGATGGCCATTGTTAGCAGAGTGATTTTGTGATCAGCACCAACTGGCCATATCCATGGGGGGCATAGGTGCCACTCCATGGGTGAATTTACAATCACCCATCCAGTTGTCAAAATTGAGCTTGAATAAAGTCATTGAGGAGCACAGCTTTACATGCAGTTTTTAGCCAGTTACAGAGGAGTGGCAATCATTTGGAGATATGTGTATCTCCCCAGGATGTTCTGTTTATGTCACAGACTAGGTTTAGATCACTGGAACAAGTTATTATTGTCCCATCTGGTTTGCAGATGTCCAACATTACCAGGAAATTAGGGTCTGAGACTGCTCTGTAGGCCAGGCATAGGTAACTTTCAGCATCCTGAATGATACTGAATACAGTGACAGGTCTTCCAGTTTTATAAGTTCATAGGTTCATAGGTAGGTACTAGGCTATTAGCCCTAGAGCCTATATAAGCCTAGCCAAAAAGGTACCCTGGCTTTTGCCACCCAAGAAAACTATTTTCTTGTGCCCCTGTCGAGCAGAGCCACAGAGGTGATCCCTGGGGTGAATTTCTTATTTCCCATACAATCATCAAGATTTTTTCTTGAAGAGTGCTAATGAGGACCTTTGTTTGATATGGATAGGTAGTTTGTCCCAGAGTATGGGAAGTCTCTGGGACAGGAATCTATACCTCCAGCATGTTCTGTTTATTGTGGTGACAAGGTTTAGGTCCCTAGAGCATGTAGCTCGGATGGATTGGGATTTCTTTAAGTGGAGCATGTACAACAGCTCTGGGTTTGACATAGCTTTGTATGTTAGACTGAGATTGCCTCTGAGTAGGTGATATGTGATGGAGTAAAGCTGGGTTTTTTTCAGACGGTCTGCGTAGGGCATCTGTTTGAGGCTGGTAATCCTCTTTGTGAGCTACTTCTGTGGCCTTTCCAGTTGTTGTAGATGTCTTGTGAGGTACATACCAAAAGGGGCATTGTACTCTATAATGGGTCTAATGAGTGACGAGTAGAGGGGAACAAGGACCTCTTTTTTTTCCTGGATGAGAAACCTTTTGTGATGAGGTGTGCCACATAGAAGGATTTCCTGACTAATATGGTGATGTGATTATCAAAGGAGAGACTACTGTCCATCTGTGTCCCAAGGTCTCTTATCACATTTTCAGTGTTAAGTAGACTACCACCTATGTGGTAGCTCATGGGTACAGAGTTTTTATGAAAGGGGATGACAATGTACTTTTTGGCATCGAGTTTGAGGCCATGGCTTTGACACCAGGCATCTGTCTCAGTGAGGCCCTTTTGCAGGATGTCCACATCGTTAGGAGTTTCGACTATGGTTCCTAGTTTGCAGTCATCTGTGAACTTCAATGGCCAAAGACCTTCTGTGTTAGCCTGAACTTCAGAAAAGTAGATACCAAACAGGAGATGACCCAGGACTGAACTATGTGGTCCTCCACTTGTCAATGGTCTGAAGTCGGATTTGGAGTCTGCTACTTTCAGTGTGGGTTCTGTCAGTGAGCCAGTTGGCAACTCATGTTGTGACATAGGGATTTATACCTAGTTTAGTGAGTTTATCTATAATTCCAGAATGGGGGATGGTGTCAAAAGCCTTGGTAAAATCTAGATAGGGTGTGTGAACCACCTTACCCTCATCTACGGATTTGGTGACTGCTTCAAAGATGTCTATCAGGTTTAGGAGACATGATCTGCCTTTTACAAACCCAAACTGGGTGGAGTCCAGAGTTTAGAGATTACCAATGCCTTTGTTTATAAGTTCCATGATGATAGGTTCCATGGCGTTGCAGACCAGGCTCATTAGGCTAATGGGGTGGTAGTTCCCAGAGTCTGCGGTGGTTCCCCTTTGTGGAGTGGGATAACTGCCACTGTGCACCATTCAGTGGGCACAAAGGCTGAGGTGAGGCTATGACTGAACATGGTATTTAGATGGGGTGCCAGTTCATTCTGCAGTTCATGTAGAACGTAGCCTGGGATGTTGTCAGGTCCCATGGATGCTGTGTTCTTAGCTTTGGAGAGCGTGTTTTTTACCTGTGCAGCCGTGATTACAGGAACTTTGCATTCTTCTGGTATAGAGCTGGGCCCTTTAGGGGGCGAGAGGGTGGTAAAGTTAGCATTGAACCTATCTGCCAGGATGTTGGCAATGTCAGTTGGTTCTGTAGTGCCATTGTGCTGTAACTCAGAGCAGATCTGAGTGTTGCCATTGAGATTCTTGACATAGCTATAGAATGCTTTGTGGTTGTCTGTAGAATCAGTGGCTATTTTGTTTTTGTAACTAGCTTTGGAGGATTTTAAGAAAGATCTCAGCTTCTTCCTGAGGCTGACCAGGGAGTTCCTCCAATCATGGGATTTTGCTCTTTTTTGCAACAGTTTCTTTCTTCTGTTGTAAAGTTTTTTTATGGCAGGGAACCACCAGATTGGCTTCCTTTTTTGCAGGATAGCATCTTGGTTTTGTTAGGGATAGCATGATCCATGCACTCGTGTAAGTGCTTATAAAGTGCATTTGTGTAGGATTCAGCAGTCATACCTCTATTGTCCATCTGCATGAGTGTAGTGAAGTTTGCCACTTCTGTCTTAAGAAGCATGAAGTTGGCTCTGGAGAAATTTTTTACTGTGTTTTCCATAATGGGGGTTGGGGCCGGATGAGGATGTATAGGCTGATTAACTTGTGGTCAGATCTGACCAATGAGGATTTGACTTCTGTTGTGGACCACCGGTCGCCCATGTTGGTAATGACAGGATCTAGGATATTGCTGCCCCTGGTGGGGGTGTGGATAAGTTGGTCCAAGGCGTTGGAATTTATGAATTCCAGAAATAGTTGAGCAAAAGAGTTTGTACATGAGTAGTTTTCCCAGTTAATGGTGGGGTAGTTGATATAGCCCATCATTAGGGTGTTGGGTAGTACCCTAATATTTTCCAGTGTATCAAGAAATGAGGAGTGAGAATCCTGGAGCATGGTGGGGGATCTGTAGCAAGTTACAATTTGGATTGTCGGCTTGCCAGAGTTAGTTGCACTTGGATGATCTCGGATGCATTATGCTGAGCAACTAGCCTGGAGGTGTGGATATCCTTAATGAATATGGACACGCCTCCACCTTTAGTGTTTTGGTCCAGGTTAGGTGGCTAAAAGCTGTGGTATGAATTATAGCCCGGTAATGCAATAGTGCTCTCTGGAGCCTTGAACCAGGTCTCTGTCACTGCACAGATGTCGATCTTCTCCATTGTAATGAGTGCCTCGAGTGAATGCATTTTGAGGTTTAGACTTCTAGCATTGAGTAGCATTACCCTCAGATTTTGCTTGCTTGTACCTGTTACAGTGTTGAATTTGTTACTTGAACCTTGCCTAAAAAAGGCACTATACAGGTTGCAAGAGCCTTAGCCAGTATCCGGAATCCCAAGAGTGACAGGTGCAGGCCATCTCTGGCAAAGCATCATGGTCTGTCGATCATGTCATCTCAGGCAGATAGATACTGGATCACCTTAGAATGACACCGGAAGCTTAGCCAATTGTTGAAGTCAATAATTTTGGCCTTGTATTATGGTATAATTCTGGGTGATGGCAGGATGCTACTCAGGGCTAGTGTCATACCTGCCTGGGCTACAAGATCGGAGAGCTCCTCCATGTCTCTTTTCATGTAGTCCAGGGAGGTACGTCTCAGGTCATTCACACCAACATGAATAATGACAGACTCATATTTGTACTTGTTGTGGAGTGACCTGAGTGCATGCATTATGTGGCAGATCCTAGCACCCAACAGGCAGCTGACAGTAACTTTCTCCTTGTTTAGCCCGTTGAGTGGAACATCCATGTGCCTGACTATATAGTCACCTATGACTAGAGTTTTGCATACATTGTTATGCCATATAGGCTGTGGTTGAGTGTCACACTGAATTTGTGGGCTATGTGTCATTTGGGTTGTGTTGGGGGGTGGAGGTTGCATGCATTTCTGCTTTGGAGGTCTCTGTTGCTTGAGCAGATTTTTATTGAGGGCCTCCGTGAATGTAGCTGTGTGTTTTGTGTTGCTATGTGTGTGTTTTGGCGGTGTAGGTTTTGAGGGACTATGTGATGAGTGTGGTGTGGTGCAAGTGTTTACCTTCTCCTCTTGACTGTACAGTCCATTCTTGGGTGAAGAGAGCTTTGCTTTCAATTTGGCTGTATAAATACATCTCTCACAGGTTGTAGTGTTGGGTGGTAGGAGGAGAGGGTTGTCTGTGTACATGAGGCAATTGCTGCATTGCCCCAAGATGTCCAGATCCATCAGGTAGACAGGAGTAAACTGCAGACAAACCTCACTTTCAAAATAGGAACCAACTGTGAAAAAATAGTAAATATAAAAAAAAAACCAGGAAAGGTTCCAAGCACGGCTTAGCTCAAAATATTTAATTGATACAGAAAATATACAGGGTAAGTGCTTTCATGGACCAAAGCTCCGCTTCATCAGACCATAGTAGAGCATGTCAGCAGTTACTCAAAATTTTAATCTGTTTCATCCAATACAAATCAAGCTTAAAAGTGATGTAATATTTACCATTAATAAATACAAATGTACAAAAAACATATATATAAAACTTGTTATTACTGATATGCTTGGACTGATAGACGAGAATAAATATAACCATCTTATTTATAAAAAAGCCTGCTTACATATTTAGATAAAAACTAAAAAAAATCCTAATAGAAAAGTGTTTAACTACAGAGCATCTGATTCAACTTAGTTAAAACCTACTAATGCTTCAAGGGTCTAGCTCTTAAAAATGATTTAAGCGAAACTCTGCTGTTTAAACCAGGATACCTATCAGACTGTAGTTTTAGTATCCACTTCTGCTCAACAGATTCAGTTCTATTACTGAGGTCTCCCCCTCTAACATTGACATGTAAAATTTCTACAACAAAAAACTTAAACCTATGTTCACAGCCTTCCTTCATCACATGCAAAGCTAAGGCATTAGATGCTTTACAGTTCCTGATGTCACGAAGATGCTCTAAAATCCTATCTTTAAAGGGTCTGTTCGTTTTGCCAATATAATATGCATAGCATGTCATACAAAAACTAAAATATACTAGATTCTTGGTATGGCAGTCAGCATAAAAATCAATATTAATAACAAAACCTAGCTGTGGGTGTGTAAAATTACCTCCTGAATAGATATACGCACAAGCTGTACATCTTCTACATGTGAAAGTACCCACTCTTTCTGACTGCACATGGGTACTGTGTTTCAGGGGTCTATAACATAATTGTTTCTTCAAAGATCTGTTATTTCTAAATGTAAAATCTGGTTTATTATTGATCACACCTTGTAACTCGGGTACTGTTAATAAAATTTTTTTATTGGCCATTTTGGGTCAATTCCAAACTCCTTGATCTATCTGTCTTAAAACCTTGCAACTCAATTTTTGTGTGGTCTTGAACACAGAGCAGCATCAGGCAGTGCCACTTAAACAGGTTTAAACTATTCCTGGCTCCACAAAGTCTGCTCTTCACTTTTTCCCTTAGAACTGCTCTAAATCTCAAAATAAGCACTCTATTTCCATTCTAAAGCCCTGCACTTGCTCGTACAAGTAATCTCATAGGTAAAAACTAATAAATATAAGCACTACATACTCTTATACTCCTTTTAAGCACTTGCTCCCTATTGGTTCTTTCTAATCAGTCAGTAAGTAGTTCCCTATATTATTCAGGCATGTCCAAAGGTCAGTTTCAGGTTTACTCTCCAGTCTAGCTGGTGAATCTGGGAATCTTGAGGCAATGTTACAACTGCCTTATGTATACAGACCACCCTCTCCTCCTCCCAACAAGCTCAAATATATGTGAGAGATGCAACTATATAGCCAAACTGGAGGCTAAGCTCTCTCAACCCAGTACTGGCACAGCCTGTCAGGAGGAGAAGGTAATCACACACACCACAAATCCAGTCTCACATAGACCTATCACATCAGCAAACCAAACACATAAACACACAAAAACATACTCAGAGGCTCAAAATAAAAATCTGCCTAAGCAGCAGAGACCTCCAAAGCAGACATCCAAGCAACCCCTACCACAAAACAATACCCACATAGCACATAGCTCACAAAGTCAGTGTGCCGCACAGTCACAGCCCTTAAGGCTAAACAACACACCTAATGCACTTGTAATAGGTGACTCTATTGTCAGACACACGGACGTCCCACTCACCAGGCTGAACAAGGAGAAGGTCACTGTAAGCTGCCTGTCGGGTGCCAGGATCTGCCACATAACACAAGCACTCAGGTCACTCCAAAGCAAGTACAAATATGACTCCGTCATTGTCCATGCTGGTGTGAATGATCTGTCCCTGGACTACATGAAAAAAGACATAAAGGAGCTCTTTGATCATGTAGCCCAGGCCGGTATGACCCTGACCTTGAGTAGCATGTTACCCTCACCAAGAATGATGCCACAGTATAAAGACAAAATGATCAATTTTAACAATTGGCTAAAGTATTGGTGTCATTCAAAGGGGATCCAATGTCTGTCAGCCTGGGATGACATGCTCGACAAGCCACATTGCTTCGCTAGGGACGGCTTGCACCTGTCACCCCTGGGTTTTGAATACTGGCAAAGGCTCTTGCCTCCCCCATAGTGCCTTTTTTAGGCAAGGCTCAAAAGACAAACTCACCTCCATAGACAACACAAAGAAAAAAAAACTAAGGGTAATGCTGCTCAAAGCCAGAAGTCTAAACCTCAAGATGCACGCACTCGAGACTCTCCTCAGTATGGAGAATATCGCTATATTTGCAGTAACAATAACCTGGTTCAAGGCTTCCAAGAGCACCCCAGCACTAACAGGTTATACTTCATATCATGCTTTCCAGCCCCAAAACTCGGACCGAACCACAAAAGGAGGGGGAGTATCCATATTTATCAATGATACCCACACCTCCAGGTTAGTGGCACTGCACGAAGCATTGGAGACCATCCATGTGCAACTAACAGTGGGAAAAACTGCCTTTCAGTTTGTAGTCTGCTACAGACCACCCTCCCAAACACAGGAACCTCACTCGGCTTTCCTGAGAACACTGGAGAATATGAAGGTCTCTCCAAACACCATTATATTGGGTGACTTCAACTACCCAAACATTGATTGGGAAAACTACTCAAGCCCAAACACCCTCGCCCAATAGTTCCTAGAATTTATAAACTCAAATGCTATGGAACAACTGGTCACCAATCACACAAGAGGGGAAAACATATTGGATCTGGTCATCACCAACATGGGGTCTCTATGTTCCACACTAGAGGTATACCCCTCATTGGTAAGATCAGACCATAAACTAATCTCACTGGACATCCATATTCCATCCCCACCCCTAGCCAAGGAAACCACGGTGAAGAACTTCTCAAAAGAAAACTTCACACTTCTCAAAACCGAGGTGGAATCCTTCAAAGCCCCCAGGCCAGTGGAAAATACGGCCCAAAATGCAGAATCCTTTACAAAAGCATTCTATGGACACCTACAGGAATGCATGGAGCATGCTATCCCAAACAAAACCAAGACTCACTCCTCCAAAGGCAGGAGACCTGTCTGGTGGACCCCGGCCATAAATAACCTATACAACAGAAGGAGAAAGCTACTACATGATAGAGCAAAATCCCAAAAAGGGAAGGCGCCTCTGATCAGTATTAGCAAGAAACTATGATCCCTCATAAAATCATCTAAGGCCAGCTTCAAAAGAAAAATTGCACAAGACACTAAAGATAATTACAAGGCCTTCTTTAGTTATGTCAGAAACCTGGGAGGCAACTCCCAGATATGCTCTGAGTTAGGGCAAAATGACAAAAAATACACTGAGTCCACAGACATTGCCAACATCCTGGCAGAAAAGTTCAGTGCAAACTTCTCCCCCCCTTCCCCCTGAAAAGAGCAAATGCCTATCCCAACAGAGTGTAGCCTTCCTAAGAACACAGATGCACAGGTGAGAGCTGCCCTCTCCAAAGCAAAAAACATAGCATCAATGGGACCAGACGGTGTCCCGGGCTGCATCTTACACAAGCTCCAAGAAGAACTAAACCCTCATATAAAGTCACTGTTCAATCTCAGCCTTACTACAGGATATGTACCCAAAGAATGGCGTACAGCAACAGTGGTCCCACTCCACAAAGGAGGTGCCACAACAGACCCCGGAAACTATCGCCCTATAAGCCTGACTAGCTTGGTCTGCAAAGCTATGGAGCGTATCATCATGGAAATCATAAACAAAGACATTGGGAACCTCCAGACACTGGATCCTACCAAATTCGACTTTGTTAAGGGCAGATCTTGCCTCTTGAACCTGGTCGACTTCTTTGAAACAGTTACCAAAGCCATAGATGAAGGGAAGGTAGTCCACACAGCCTACCTGGACCTCACAAAAGCCTTCGACACAATACCCCACTAGGACATCATAAATAAGCTCACCGGCTTAAATATCAACCCCTATGTCACAATATGGGTTGCAAACTGGCTCAGGGATAGAACCCACATGGTCAGAATAGCAGGTGCCATGTCAGACTCTAAACCAGTTACAAGTGGCATCCCACAAGGCTCAGTCCTGGGACCTCTCTTGTTCAGTATATATTTTTCAGAGGTACAGGCTAACATGGGTGGACTATGGCTGACCAAGTTCATAGATGACTGCAAACTGGGTGCTGTAATTGACTCTCCAGCTGACACAAGCATCCTCCAAAAGGGTCTCACAGAGACGGATAACTGGTGCCAGAGCCATGGCCTAAAGCTAAATGCCAAAAAGTGCATAGTCATCCCCTTTGGGAAAAACAAAGTGCCCACAAATTACCACATAGGTGGTAATCCATTAAGTACGGAAGAAGTAATTAGGGACTTGGTCCCCAAGTAGATAGCAGTCTCTCCTTTGAAAATCACGTTGCCAAAGTGGTTAGAAAGACCTTCTATACAGCCCACCTTATCATGAAAGGATTCACATCTATATCAAGAGAGGTCATTGTGCCCCTCTACTCATCACTTATCAGGCCCATAATTGAATACAATGCCCCATTTGGGATGTAACTTACCTGACACCTGCAGCAACTGGAAAGAAGCCAAAAGTACCTCACCAAGAGGATCAAGGGGCTCAAACAGATATCCTATGCAGCTCGGCTAAAGAAACTCCAGCTCTACCCAGTTGTGTACCGCCTACTCAGAGGCGATCTGTGTCTGATGTATAAAGCCATGTCCAACCCAGAATTAATGGACATGCTTCACCTCAGGAAATCCAAATCCCTCAGAGCTACATGCTCCAGGGACTTGAACCTCAGCACAGAAATAAATAGGACATGCTGGAGGGACAGATTCATATCCCAGAGGCTCCCCTCACTCTGGAACAAAATCCCAATCCATGTTACGCAGAGCCCCTCACTGACCCTCTTCAAGAGAAATCTTGACGAGTGGATGGGAGATCGTAAGTTTATCCCTGGGATCTCTTCTGTGTCCCTGCTTGACAGAGGTACAGTAAACTAACCTTAAAAGGGCTACCTTCTGTAACCTACTATACAGAGGCACAGTCAACTAATCTAAAAGGGTGGCAAAAGCCAAACACACTCTGGCTAGGCTTATAAATGCCCTAGGGCAGATAGCTTAGTATCAACCTATGAACCTATAAACATAAATGTCCCAATTTGTCTTAATGACATCACATACCATATTAATATTGCTGGCAAATGTCAAATCATTCTCAGTTTAATGTTAGAGGGGGAGACCTCAATAATAGAACTGAATCTGTTGAGCAGAAGTGGATACTAAAACTACAATCTGATAGGTATCCTGGTTTAAACAGCAGAGTTTCACTTAAACCATTTTTAAGAGCTAGACCCTTGAAGCATTAGTAGGTTTTAACTAAGTTGAATCAGATGCTCTGCAGTTAAACACTTTTCTATTAGGATTTTTTAGTTTTTATCTAAATATGTAAGCATGCTTTTTTATAAATAAGATGGTTATATTTATTCTTGTCTATCAGTCCAAGCATATCAGCAACCACAAGTTTTATATATATGTTTTTTGTACATTTGTATTTATTATTGCTAAATATTACATCACTTTCAAGCTTGATTTTTATTGGCTGAAACAGATTTAAATGTTGAGTAACTGCTGACATGCTCTACTATGGTCTGATGAAGCGGAGCTTTGGTCCATGAAAGTGCTTACCCTGTATATTTTCTGTATCAATTAAATATTTTGAGCTAAGCCGAGACAGGAGTAAACATCTGGAGCTGACCCTTAGACATGCCTGGATAGCTGCTTATTTATTAAGTACTAAAAACTGTTTTCCTCTAAACAAGTGAGGAAATTTGAGTGGTGTAGTAATTTGTAGCTCATTTAGTGCTTACAATTAGTTCTGAACAAGTGCTGAGCTCATAGAAACAGATTTGAGTGATAAAACTAATAAACTGGCTAGTTCTAAGGGAAAATTTGAAGAGGAGACTTTATGGCGCCAGGAATAGTTTAACCCTAGCTAAGCGTTGATGCATAAAGTGTAATTTTGTTAATATAACAGTAGCAAATGAGCAAACTGATTTAAACAAATTAACCAATAAAAAGCTAAAAACTGAGCTCCGTTCCAGCAGTCTTCAATCAGACAAGTTCTAACTGCACACTCCTGCCACTAGGGTGCAGGGGAACCTTCTTCAAAAAAAGATGGTCTGGATCAGTGCTGAAGTTATACAAACAAATCTAGATTCAGCAAGTCTGAATTTAGTCTATGCTACAGCAAACAAGGTGTACCAATTTCATAAAGAAACAGTTCAAATAAGCAGGCACAATAAGCCTTTAACCAGAAACTCCCAGTGCAGAAGGGCAGAATCTACCCTCTCCTCCCACAAAAAGGGAAGGCATCTCTATCAAAACTAGCAAAAAACTACGATCACTCATAAAATCATCCAAGGCCAACTTTGAGAGAAAAATCGCTAATGACACAAAAAACAATCATAAGGCCTTCTTTAGCTATGTTAGAAACCTGGGTGGAAACTCCCAGATATGCTCAGAATTAGTCCAAAATGATAAAAAAAATCACTGAACCCACAGACATTGCCAACATACTGGCAGACAGGTTCAGTGCAAATTTCTCCCCTCCTTCCCCCCCAAAAGGAGAAATATCTATCCCACCAGAGTCTAGCCTCCCAAATATCTCAGATGCCCAGGTGAGAGCTGCTCTCTCTAAAGCAAAAAACAGCATCAATGGGACCGGATGGTGTCCCCGGCTGTGTGCTACACGAACTCAATGAGGAACTAAACCCACACATAAGGCTGCTGTTTAATCTTAGCCTTACTACAGGATACGTACCCAAAGAATGGCGTACGGCAACTGTGGTCCCACTCCACAAAGGCGGTGCTTCTACGGACCCTGGAAATTACCACCCCATAAGCTTGACGAGCCTTGTCTGCAAAGCTATGGAGAGGATCATAATGGAACTCATAAATAAAGACATTGGGGACCTACAGACACTGGATCCTACCCAATTTGGCTTTGTCAAGGGCAGATCCTGCCTCTTGAACTTGGTCGACTTTTTCAAAACAGTCACTAAGGCCATTGATGAGGGTAAGGCAGTTCACACAGCCTACCTTGACCTAGCAAAAGCGTTCGACACAATACCCCACTCAGGCATCATAGAAAAGCTCACCAGCTTAAATGTAAACCCATATGTCACAAGATGGGTTGCAAACTGGCTCAAGGACAGAACACACAGGGTTAGAGTTGCTGGTGCCATGTCAGACTCTAAGCCGGTCACGAGCGGTGTCCCACAGGGCTCAGTCCTGGGCCCCCTCTTGTTCGGCATTTATTTTTCTGAAGTGCAGGCAAACATAGGGGGATTGTGGCTGACAAATTTGCAGATGACTGCAAACTGGGCACCATAATTGACACTCCATCAGACACAGACATCCTCCAGAGAGGTCTCATAGAAATGGATAACTGGTGCCAGAGCCATGGCCTTAAGCTAAATGCCAAAAAATGTGTAGTCATACCCTTTGGGAAAAACAAGGTACCCCCTAATTACCACATAGGTGGTAATCCATTAAACATGGAAGAAGTTATCAGGGACCTGGAGACCCAAGTTGACAGTAACCTCTCTTTTGACACTCACATTGCCAAAGTGGTTAGGAAGACCTCCTACATTGCCCACCTGATCATGAAGGGATTCACATCCAGATCAGGAGAGGTCATTGTACCCCTGTACTCTTCACTTATCAGACGAATGATTGAGTACAATGCCCCATTTGGAATGTACCTTACCCGACACCTGCAGCAGTTGGAAAGACCCCAAAAGTTCCTCACCAAAAGGATAAAGGGGCTCAAGCATATGTCATACGATGCCCGACTGAAGAAACTCCAGCTCTATTCAGTCGCATACCGTCTGGTCAGAGGTGATCTGTGCCTGACATACAAGGCCATGTCCAACCCGGAATTAATGGACATGCTCCACCTCCAAAAATCCAAATCCACCAGACCCACGAGAGCAAGAGACTTAAACCTCAACACGGATATAAATAGGACGTGCTGGAGGGACAGATTCATCACCCAGAGACTCCCTACACTATGGAACAGAATCCCAGTCCATGTGAGGCAGAGCCCCTCACTGGCTCTGTTCAAGAGAAATCTTGACGAGTGGATGGGAGATTGTAGGTTTACCCCGAGAATCATCTCTGTGTCACTGCTGGACAGAGGCACAGCAAACTAATGGGTATAGTATTCTCATCCTAAGGGGTGGTGAAAGCCACACACACTCTGGCTAGGCTTATAAATGCCCTAGGGCAGATAGCCTAGTATGAACCTATGAACCTATGAACCTATGAACAAGAGTGCAGACCACACCTTATTAATCTAAAATAACTGGCATGAAGCCCAAGTGCTTAAACCAGAACTAATACACTTTTAGAATAACAAACACTAAACCTTCAATCAACAACTCCTAACTTAGAAGGATGTAAGCTACCTGCCCTGCCACAACAGTGCAAACCACAAACCTTCTTAATGTAAAACAACTGGTCTGAAGCTCAAGTGCTTCAACCAAAGGCTTAGAATAACAGTTACAATTTAATCAGGCTACTAACAAGCAGTAATAAATGCAGCAGAATAAATGCAATAAAATAGGAAGAAACACAAATACAGTAAAAGCAGATGAATAAAGCAATTTTTATATAGCAATAGAAAAATGAGCAAACTGATTTAAACAAATTACCCAGTTAACCAGTAAAAAAGCTCAAAACTGAGCCCTGTTCCAGCAGTCTTCAATCAGACAAGTTCTAACTGCACACTCCTGCCACTAGGGTGCAGGGAAACCTTCTCCAAAAAAGATGGCCTGAATCTATTCTATGCTACAGCAAACAAGGCGCACCAGTTTCAGAAAGAAACAGTTCAAATCAGCAGGCACAATAATCCTTTAACCAGAAATTCCCTGCTCAGAAGGGCAAAATCTAACCTCTCCTCCCACAAGAGTGCAGACCGCAAACCTTCTTAAAGTAAAATAACTGGCCTGAAGCCCAACTGCTTATACCAGAAGTAATACACTTTTAGAATAACAGACACTGATCCTTCAATCAGCAATGCCCAATTTACCTGTCCTGCCACAACAGAGCATACCACAAACCTTCTTATTGTAAAATAACTGGTTTGAAACCAGAGTGCTTAAACTGAAAGGCTTAGAAAAACAGTTACAATTTAATCAGCTTTACAGGCCCTGCATTCTCCAGTTACACATATATGTGCTTTCTCCAGTTGCTGCTGATGTCTGGTGAGGTACAGACAGAACGGAGCATTGTACTCAATTAGTAGTCTGATAAGGGTAAAGTGCAGCACAGTTATGAATTCCCTGGTCTTGGATGTGATGGACTTACTTATGAGCTGTGCAATGTAGAATGCATGTCTCACCTCTATGGACACATAGTGATTGAAGAGTAGATTACTATCAACATGTGTTCTCAAGTATCGCAACACTGTGTTTGAGCTTAGAGGAGTGCTAGTATATCATAATTAGCAGGGGTACATCAATGCCAAAGGGGACAATGAGGCATTTTTTGCTATAAGGTTCAGTCCATGAGTTTGGCACTAATCACTTGTCTGTGCCAGCCCCTTCTGTAATATGTTAATATAGTTGGGGGGGGTTCGATATGACTGCATCCACTTAACAGTCATCCGCAGACTTGATAAGCCACAGGCCATCTACCTTTGTCTGGACTTCAGAGAAATAGTTTCCAAACAGTTGAGGGCCCAGAACCAATCCTTGTGGTACTCCACAGGTAAGTGATCTAGTGGTTAAGCTGCAGTCCCCAACTTTGAAAGTGTGTGTTCTGTGGGTGAGCCAGTTGGCTATCCATGTAGTAATGCATGGGTTACTCCTCAGATGGGAGATTTTCTCTCTCATACCAGGATGGGGATAGTGTCAAAGGTCTTAGATAACTCAACAATGGTGGTATGTTCTGTTATCTCTCATCCAGGTCTTATCCAGGTCTTTGGGGTCAGTATCAAAGAAGTCCACTAAGTTTACTATGCAAGATCTACCACTGACAAAACCAAAATGGGTTAGGTCAAGTGTGCTGAAGGTCATGTATTGCCCTATGGCTAGGGTCCAGGATGATTCCTTCCTTAGCTTTGCAGATATGGATTTTTAGGCTTATGGGTCAATAAATAGTTCTAGTACTGCATGTTAACAGAATGATGTACATTACATATCACACAACATTTGATATCAATTTCTGTAGTGTAGGTGATATATGTGTGAAAAAAATAGTGAGGCACCAGGGTTGCAGTGTTGTAGGAGGCAGCACATGGCTATATTGTACATATGTGGCATATTGTTAAGGACCTTCAGTCTGTTATGTTTCAATTAATTTCATGTCATAGACATGAAATTGGCAGTAAACAGCAGTAATACATAATAATATTTACTTTTCCATAGAGCAGCGAGCAACAGGTTTGCATGACAGTTGGCAAAGTGTTTGCACATGCAAGATGGACATTTCCAATACTTTCCATGTTTGTGCATAGTTAAGCAATGCGCAAACATGAGCCACATTGCTAAGTCTGAAAATTAGTACTGTGTCTAGGAAACACACTTGCTGCTACACTGACTCTGTAGCAGCAGGTCAAAATGCATTGGCACATTTCTTTTTGATCCCAGATGATACTGGGTTCAAATCCAGGTTTAGCTAATCTTGTTAAATGCTTTTAAATAAACAGTGATAATGCAATGACATTAATTCTTTATAGTTCATGCGTTGCTGTATGTTGGCATAGTGCAGCAGGGTTAAGCAAGATTGTGTTGAGATAACCACAGTATTATACCGCTGCTCACCATAGTTTGGCATTGCTGTGCAATGCGAAACTCAGTACAAATATAGATGCCAAAAAGTGAAGGGATCCATTGCTTTTTCTGCTACTTATGTGTGTTTTGTGTGATTTTATTTTTTTGACCAGATTATAAGTGTTAAACTGGGGTAGATAGGAAAGTGGTGGAATGGTTAGCAAGCAGGGGGATGAGCAAAGGGAAAGCAATACAGGAATGTGCAGGAGGGAGGTAGGAAAGAACCATAACTATCCATTTCTTCAACAGTAAAAATTGATCATATGTGCAGAATAATAGCTGAATATGGACTGTCACCTCCAGAGAGAGGGATGACAATAATGTAATCATGTTGTATAGACAACTGGACTGAATCACGTGTGTCAAGAAGACATGTGTGTGCAATTGAGAGCTATGTACAGAATGATTTTTTAAGGGACAGGTGCCTTTTTTGTGGACTGTTGGGTAAGGGACATAGGCATGTCTGGGTCAGGGTAAGTTTGGTAGCTGAGGAAACAAATGCAAACAAGAGACAGGGATGGTGAGGGATGCAAAATTTTAGGTGACACTATGATTGGGGTGAGGGAGGGGACAACCCAGCTCATACCTCTCAAGCTTGGAGATAGTGAGAATCGAGTCCCACAATGGACTGTCATCACTGTTCCCTTACTCCTCTGGTGGCTGGTGCTCTTGATGCCTTTTCCTCCTATGGACCATGAGGGAGAGCAGCATCTCCATCAGGCGTAGGCATACACCAGTGGTTTGGTGCATGACTCTATGCACCAACCTTGGCATCTCCAGATGGGTGATGAAATCACCACCTCTACCACCTCTACCACTGCTCCTGGAAGGTACTACAGTACCAGATTCTGGGGCAGTACTAACTGAGAGTACAGGTAGTGCAGGGGCAGCAGAGGCAGTGCTGCCAAGTTGGCTCCCAGATGTCCTGGGCATCAGTGCTGGAGCTGGTTGTGCAGGAGCAGTCTGATCCAGCGGGGCTGACCTACTTCACTGTGCTGTGTAGCATTTAGTGATACGGTACCTGTGGATGACATGGAGACATTTTGATGACACATAATAGAAAATAAAAAAGAGAGATAAGGGTTGGGGTGAGAGAAAAAAAAAAAGAGATAAAACTAGTATCATCATATGTGACATACAATCCATTATCATAATTATACAACTCTTTTATCAGAAGTATTAAATTTAAGTATACGTCCTTAAAGATACACACTATACTACAAATTGCTGAAAGTTATCCTTGAAATGTGCATATATTGCTCAAATCCATGTTCCAGTTGTACAGATTACAGTTTATAGCAGGACATTTGTGCCACTGATATAGCGTTTTTAATTTAATGTAAATATTTTTGAAGAAATAACAGTATTGTATAGTAGTGAATCATGGTATGTGACTCCACAACCTCTGACTACAGTCTAATATTGGACTCCTACAACTGATTTGTGCTACAGACTTCTTCTTCTTTCAGCTTTTCCCAGTTAGGGGTCGCCACAGCGGATCATCTGTCTGCTCATGATTGGCAGTGGAGTTTTACGGTGTCAAGTTGCCAGCCTGGTGCCCAACCTTCCACAGAAGACTCAAACACACACACACTCACACCTAGGCCCAATTTAGAGTGTCCAATCCACCTACTGCATGTCTTTGGGATGTGGGAGGAAACTGGAGCACCTGGAGGAAACCCACGTGACCACAGGGAGGACATGCAGACTCCGCACAGAAGGCACCCCAGCCAAGAATTGAACTGGAGAACCTCTTGCTGTGAGGTGACAACACTAACCGCTGCACCACTGTGGCCACCCACCTTTCTGCCATTTCACACTGAGCTAATCGGAGGAAGTCGGAGGAAGGGCTCTGAGCCAACTAATCTGTGGTATATAACATTAAATATCCTGGTTTTTTGCTTATTTCTGAGTTATTTATAGCACTTTTATTGTCTGCATATACTTTGCTAGATAGTTTCACTGTGTGTGAGGTATTAACTAGAAATTTTCTACAATTGTTAAGCATCTGGTTGGGTTTGTTTGCTGTGATTTTTCTTTCCCACCATCCTTCCCTATTGGTATCCTGTTTTTATACTTGGTGGCTTTGCAGTTGCCCGCCCCTACTGTAAATCTGATCTGGGACACTCCCCCCAGTCTAGTGTCATTACCTCATTCTACCTAGTCCAGGGAGGACATTTGAGAAGGCCAACCCAGTTAGTTTCTGCTCCTCCTTTCCCTGTTCCACTTTACAAAAAAAAAAAAATTCTAAGCTTATTTCCTGCCTTTCCTGTAAGTCGTCTAGTCCAGATACAGATTTGCTGTATCCAGGACTGTTTGTAAGCTTCTGAGCCCCCAAGCCTTTCTGTGCTTGAGGGAAGCCCTCTAGCTTAATTTTGTTTCTTAGAACTAGCCAGTTTTCTAGTTTCAGTACACAAATCTGTTTCTTTGAGCTCAGCACTTGTTTCTTTGAGCTCAGCACTTGTTCAGAACTCATTGTAAGCACTAAATAAGCTACAAATTACTACAGCACTCAACTTTCCTCACTTGTCTAGAGGAAAACAATTTATAGTACTTAATAAATAAGCACCTATCCAGGCATGTCTAAGGGTCAGCTCCAGGTGTTTTCTCCAGTCTACCTGATGAATCTGGGCATCTTTGGGCAATGCAGCAATTGCCTCATGTACAGAGACAAACCTCTCCTCCTCCTACCACCCATCACTACAACCTGTGAGAGATGCACTTATATAGCAAAGCTCTCTTCACACAAGACTGACCTAGACAGTCAAGAGGAGAAGGTAAACACTTGCACCATATCACACTCATCACATAGTCCCTCAAAACCTACACCACCAAAACACGCACATAGAAACACAAAACGCACACTTACATTTGCGGAGGCTCTCAAAAAAATCTACCCAAGCAACAGGGATGTCCAAAGTAGAAACACAAGCAACTTCCACCCCCCCAACACAACTCAAATGACATATAGCCCTCAAACTCAGTGTGCCACTCAATCACAGCCCATAAGGCATAACAACATACCCAACACTCTAGCCATATGTGACTCTATAGTCAGGCACACTGATGTTCCACTCACCAGGCTAAACAAGGAGAAAGTTACTGTCAGCTGCCTGTCAGGTTCCAGGATCTGCCACATAATGCATGCACTCAGGTCACTCCACAACAAGTACAAATATGACTCTGTCATTGTCCATGTTAGTGTGAATGACCTGAGACTACATGGACTACATGAAAAGAGAAATGGAGGAGCTGTCCAATCTTGTAGCCCAGGCAGGTATGACCCTAGCAAGGGGTGGCATCCTGCCATCACCTAGAATGATACCACAGTATAAGGACAAAATGATTGACTTCAACAATTGGCTAAGCTTCTAGTGTCATTCTAAGGGGATCCAGTATCTGTCTGCCTGGGATGACATGATCAACAAACCACAATTCCTTGCCAGAGATGGCCTGCACCTGTCGCCCTTGGGATTCCAGGTACTTGCTAAGGCTCTAGCCACCCCTATAGTGCCTTTTTTAGGCAAGATTCAAATGACAAATTCACCACCGTAACAGGTACAAGCAAGCAAAATCTGAGGGCAATGCTGTTTAATGCTAGAAGTCTAAACCTCAAAATGCACTCACTTGAGGCACTCTTTAAAATGGAGAACATCAGCATCTGTGCAGTGACAAAGACCTGGTTCAAGGCTCCAGAGAGCACCACTGCATTACCAGGCTATAATTCATACCACACCTATCAGCCACCTAACCTGGACCGAAGCACATTAGGTGAAGGCATGTCCATATTCATTAGGGATATCCAAACCTCCAGGCTAGTTGCTCAGCATAATGCATCTGAGATTATCCAAGTGCAACTAACTCTGGGCAAGACCTCAATCCAAACTGTAGTTTGCTACAGATCCGCCACCATGTCCCAGGATTCCCACTCCTCATTTCTTGATACAGTGAAAAATATTAGGGTACAATCTAACACCCTAATAATGGGTGATTTCAACTATTCATGTACCAACTCTTGTGCTCAACGTTTTCTGGAATTCATAAATTCCAACGCATGGGATCAACTTATCCACACCCCCACCAGCAGCAGCAATATCCTAGACCTGGTCATTACTGACATGGGCCACTGGTGTTCTACACCAGAGGTCAATTCCTCGTTGGTCAGATCTTACCACAAGCAAATGACCCTAGACATTCACATCCCACCTCCACCCCACATTAGGGAATCCACCATAAAAAATTTCTCCAAAGCCAACTTCTCGCTTCTTAAGACAGAAGTGGCAAACTTTACAACACCCATGCTGATGGACAATAGAGGTATGACTGCTAAATCCTATACAATTGCACTTTATAAGCACTTACATGAGTGCATGGATTGTGCTATCCCTAACAGAACCAAGATGCTATCCTCCAAAAAAGGAAGCCAATCTGGTGGTCCCCTGCTATAAACAAACTCTACAACAGAAGAAAGAAACTGATGCAAAAAATGAGTAAAATCCCATGATTGCAGGAACTCCATGGTCAGCCTCATTAAGAAGCTGTGATCCCTCATAAAATCATCCAAGCTAGTTCTGAAAACAAACTCGCCACTGATTCTAAAGGCAAACACAAAGCATTCTATAGCTATGTCAAGAACCTCAATGGCAACACTCAGATCTGCTCTGAGTAACAGCACAATGGCACTAAATATACAGAACCAGCCGATATTGCTAACATCCTTGCAGATAGGTTCAGTGCTAACTTTACCCCTCTCTCATCCCCTAAAGGGCCCATCTCTATACAGGAAGAATGCAAAGTTCCTGTAATCATGTCTGCACAGATAAAAACACACTCTCCAAAGCCAAGAACACAGCATCCATGGGACCTGACAACATCCCAGTCTGTGTTCTACATGAACTGCAGAACGAACTGGCACCCCACCTAAGTACCATGTTCAGTCATAGCCTCACCTCAGGCTTTGTGCCCACTGAATGGCACATAGCAATGGTTATCCCACTCCGCAAAGGGGGAGCCACCATGGACCCCAGGAACTACTGCCCCATTAGCCTGATGAGCCTATTCTGCATCATGGAACTTATAAACAATGACATTGGTAATCTCCAAACTCTGGACCCTACCCAGTTCAGATTTGTAAAAGGCAGATCATGTCTCCTAAAACTGATAGACTTCTTTGAAGCAGTCATCAAAGCCATAGATGAGGTTAAAGTGGTTCACACAGCCTATCTATATCTTGCCAAGGCTTTCAACACCATCCCCCACTCTGGAATTACAGATAAACTCACAAAACTAGGTATAAATCCCTATGTCACAAGATGGGTTGCCGACTGTCTCACTGACAGAACCCACACTGTGAAAGTTGCAGACTCTAAATCCAACTTCAGACCAGTGTCAAGTGGACTACCACATGGTTTAGTCCTAGGTCCTCTCCTGTTTGGTATCTACTTCTCTGAAGTACAGACTAACACAGAAGGTCTTTGGCTAACAAAGTTCACAGATGACTGCAAACTAGGAGCCATAATCAAAACTCCTAACAATGTGGACATCCTACAAAAGGGCCTCACTGAGACAAATGTCTGGTGTTAAAGCCATGGCCTCAAGCCCAATGCCAAAAAGTGCATTGACATCCCTTTTGGTAAAAACTCTGTACCCATGAACTACCACATAGGCGGTAGTCTACTTAACACCGAAAGTGTGATAAGAGACCTTGGGACACAGGTGGACATTAGTCTGTCCTTTGATAATAACATCACCACAGTAGTCAAAAAATCCTTCTATGTGGCACACCTCATCACAAAAGTTTTTTCATCCAGGAAAAACAAGGTCATTGTCCCCCTCTACTCATCACTCATTACACTCATTATAGAGTACAATGCACCTGTTATGTACCTCACAAGACATCTACAACAACTGGAAAGGCTACAGAAATACCTCACAAAGAGGATTACTGGCCTCAAACAGATGCCCTACGCAGACTGTCTCAAAAAACTCCAGCTTTACTCTGTCGCATATCACCTAATCAGAGGTGATTTCTGCCTAATATACAAAACTATGTCAAACCCAGAGCTGTTGGAAATGCTCCACTTAAAGAAATCCCAATCCCTCTGAGCTACATGCTCTACGGACCTAAACCTTGTCTCCACAATAAATAGAACATGCTGGAGGAATAGATTCCTGTCTTAGAGACTTCCCATACTCTGGAATAAACTACCTATCTATATCAAATGATGCTCCTCAATAGCACTCTTCAAGAAAAATCTTGATGATTGGATGGGAGATAGGAAATTCACCCCGGGGATCACATCTGTGGCTCTGCTTGACAGGGGCACAGGAAAATAATTCTCTTGGGTGGCAAAAGCCAGGGTACCATTTGGCTAGGCTTAAATAGGCCCTAGGGCCAATAGCCTAGTACCTACCTATGAGCCTATGAACCTATGAAACAAATGGGAAACATGGATGTACTGACAAGCCTTGCATTTTCCACATTTAATAGTCCCTTTTCTACCTTCAGTGTGTTGAGATCTCCAATTAGTTCCATCTTTATGCCACAAGAGTCACTTGATGTTCTTTTTATTTTTGAAGGTAAATCTGGGTACATCTCCCACTATTTTCTTTAGAGTCTGATCTTCCATCTGCATTGGCCAATATTTCCTGATGATGTCACATACTTGGCGAACATCTGTAGAATAGGTTAAGATGCACCTCAATGGCAGAAAGTGGTTATTGTGCTTAGTAACTTTCTCATCATGAGAAAATTGACTGGAAAAATAGGGTCGACCCTCCCTCTTTCTGTTGCTCTGTACATCACAATTCTTATGCTTCATATCCCTACTGAAATATCCTCTTCTTTGCAAATGTATTTTAAGTTGTTGAAACTCTTTTTCAAATTCATCGGCTGTGCATAGCCTAGAGATTCTAGTGGCTTGATTTTCAAATATATTGTGGAAGACATGCCTTGGATGCATACTGTCTTTGCACAGGTAATGATTCCTCCGAGTTTCTTCCTGTGAATACTGGGCTCTAGTCCTGCATCCAGATGAACCTTCAGAACACAGTAAGGGTGCCTTATCCCTCTTTACCACACAAAAACCTTTGCAGCAAGGAACTGAAATTATTTTGCATACAACCAGCTGCAACATCATGTACCGTAATATGAAGCCATAAAAGTATTATTTGTACATATATTATTTTTGGATGTAGTACACTAAGTGTTCACACAACCAGTTATGCAGCTCTGTTATACCTCTCTGGGATTGTCGGTCATTCTTCTCTTATTTGACCAATTATCTGAGACATGCAGTCTGTAAGCCATTTTATATCATTGTCCTTAAAATATGTGAGGATATTAAATGGCAATAATATAATATTCTATTACCAACAAATGAAGGGGTGGTTGGATGTTAATGAACAGAACCTGTAAATTGTGTGCTGCTTACTTACATTTCCAACTTTGTCAAAATTACATATCAAACTTTGTACATCTAACCTTACACACCCACTGGATGTAGGGCAGTCTGCATTGCTGTTGTATTTTCCTTCTCCCTACCAGTAATGATTCACAGTTGGAATCCATTAAAAACAAACACTGAGGAGTGCCTGCACTATTTGTATATCTGATGGATGGACCCAAGTATTTGGGATTCAGCAGTTCTAATGAGTTCACACCTCATTTGCATCTTCACTGTGCTGACAGCCCTGAATCTACACCATAAAAAGGCAACCGTATAGCTAGAGAAACTAGACTTGCTTATGCGGAGAACACAGAAAAGAGACTATTACTTTCAGATATATCTTCACAGAGGATTACTGAACTTGAGAAGGTATGCTTGCATTTTGTCAGCTATATACTGCAGATGAAATGTAATTAAGAAAAATCCGTTTAGTAGTTTATATATATATATATATATATATATATATATATATATATATATATATATATATATTGATTAACAAAGGGTTTTACACGTTTATCTATATGCATTAGTTAGAAGTGTACTGATGGCATGGGCAAGTTTGTCAGGGCATTTCACAGGTATACAAGATTGGCAATACCTTAACATGGAATGTTGTGTGTTAAATCCATAGACATGTTTCACTGACAGTTCATTTGATAGCACGTTTAACATTTCAAAGATGGTTTGTTAGCAAAATGTGTCATTTGCCTGTCTTTTTGGGTTGGGGGAGCAAAGCTGCATTTCTGTTATGGTACAAACAAGGGTATGTTGCTATTGTTACTCTCCATCTTTTTGCATCTAGCCTGCTATTCATATTTCACATTTCTAGACTATTTTATGTTTCTCCACTAGGTGATACTGAAATGCTACCTTTCCTGTTTCATCTGGGAACAGCTATTTTGTAGTTATGTGATGCTTACATGTATTATCCTTCTGTTGTCTTTTAGGATATCTAGGACTATGGCAACCAAGGCATCCCAATCCCCGAAAACCACCCTTCACTGACACTTAGAATCAGGTCACTGTTGAAACTTTTAAGCAACATGGTGCATTCCTGCTTGTGAGGGGACTTGGAGATATGTCAGGCGGAATGCAAATTTGACAGCAGACAGTTGTAGATGTTAATGCAGTAGGTAGACATTGACATGATCTAATCTGCATGGAGGAGAGCAGCTGCAGTAGCCCATGGTCAGATGTGTAGCATGGGGGCCTGCTACAGAGCCACCAACAGCAAATGAAGAGTTCCTGTCCACTGTCAGGGATCCAGACAGCTCCCAGGAAAGTGTAGAACAGCATGTTCTTGACACTGGTGTTACTGTTTTAGGGGCAGCCAGCATGTCCCAGGAGGAGCTTCCAGGTGGGCTTTTGTATCTCAGTTGTTAAATACTATTGTGCAGTAAAGCAATTATATCAATATGTTAGTTCTGTTTCACAAGACATTTTTGTTTTAGGTGGACTGAAGATTGCTACAGTTAACAGATTCTGATTGATAACACATGGGCTTAGTTGGAATTGTCATCAAAGTTCTTGTTGACAGTATAGTTAATTGACATATAAAAGTGAAAAAAGTATTACTCCCTGTGTTACTATTAATACGTTGATTGTGATTATATTGTCCTAACATTTTTGTCTTAACCTTTTGCTTTACTTCTTCCAGGACCATCTGACATACAGATCATACCTTCATCTGCACATGGTAAGCCACACATTTTTATATCAGTACTGATGAACAATTCAAAGAAATATTTTAGTGTGTGATGTTGATCCCAGGACTGCTGTCAGTATTTCTGTTCTGTCTAATCATGGCATCACTGTTATTTTGTTAGCTTTTATTAGACTCTATTAGTATAGGTATTAATTGTTCCTGTGTTTGTTGCTTATTATGAAGCACAAAGCAAACAGGTAGCACCAACAGCTGAATGTGCCTCAATAATCCAAAATACACCAAACAAAATCAATCAAGGCATGAACGTCCACACGATAAAGATTTATTGTAAAGCTTTTAAGTCAACATTCTTTTTCAGTACATATAACCTCACCAAGAGTCATTCATTATATATTCAGTGCCATCCAGTCATATCAAAGAGCAAGTAATTATCCATTTATTTATCTTACATACACTTACAGTTAAAATACTTCACCTATAAAAATACATATAAAAAACATTACTAGACATAAGACTGTTTAAACTTTAAAATAGGTTAATACTGTTAACCTTATTAAGCACAGGGAACATGTCTGCTCTGAAAAAAATAATCCATTTGTACTCAGCCCTTTCAGTTAAATTAACAGTATCATTCCCTCTTTGGTTCACATAGGTTCTCTGAAGTGCCCTAAACCTAAATATATGGTCATTACCATTTTCTACAATATGCTCACATAGAGCGTTAGTTTATATTCCCCTACGAATTTCTGATATATGCATAGCTATTCTTTCTTTAAGTTTACAATTAGTTTTGCCTATACAGAAACATGAACATTTTTCACAATTCGCTAGATACACAATATTCTCACTTGTACATGTGGCAAATGTTTTAAAAGAAAATTTAGTCTTAAGAATAGAATGTACAAATTCCATATCTGTGTTGGGTTCCTATTACATGATCGAACTTCAATAAGTTCGAACCCTATATGGTCGAAACCATATAGTTGAACTTGCAGAAGTTTGAACACATTAAAAAAAAAACTTAAAAGTAAAATAAAGCCTTGTAAGTAGGAGGGTAAGCCCCCATGCAACCCCCACATGGGGAGCTGCACCCCCCATACCCCCTGCTCTTTAAATATACCAACTCCGAGACCGCACTATAGTGCAGAAAGGGAATATTTCTCTTTACTGCACTGTAGTGCGATCTCGGAGTTGGTATATTTAAAGAGCGGGGGGTGAGGGGGGTGCTGTGGGGCTTGCCTCCTTGCTTGCAACAGTTAGTTTACTGTTGTATGTTTTTTTTTTTTTTTTCCAGTGTTTGAAGTTTTGAAACATCAAACAGACAAGTTTGATACTGTCGTGTTCGAAGTTTCAAAACTTCTATCACGTAATAGGAACCCATCTGTGTTAATCTATTTACAAAACACACAGTTAAAACATGGAACTGTATTCTTAGTGTGTACCCGAGCTCCTTGTCTTTCTGATCTCACATCCTTATAACATAATAACTGTTTTAAATTCTTCTCCTTCTTAAAAACAAAAAAGATTTTACTCCAACTATCCTTTTCACATCACCATCAAATTGTAGGATAGTCCAGTTTCTTTGAATAATACTCTGTATTTGGTGTGAGCGTCTGTTATACTTCATTACATAACCCAAATCATGTTTCTTAGTTGCCCTTGCTGTATTATTATTATTATTATTATTATTATTTTAGGCCAGAGTACTCACTCTATGTAGATAGGGTCTAGCTAAGTTACAGCATTCAGATACAACATGATCAGCATTATTTCCTAACAGTCTGTTATCATAGCCCCTCTGGATGAAATCACTAGTCATACTCTTAATTTCAGATTTAAAACCATCCTATGTAGTGTTGAACCGACTTGCTCGTAGCAAATGACTTTTTACAATGCCTTTATAGATGTGTCTAGGGTGCATACTGGTATTATATACATACCAGGTAGTCTGTACATCTTTTCTGTGTATAAAGATGTGCACCATACCATTAATCTTAGGCGAGCTCACATCCAAAAATCTAATCTCATTGACCAAGAAATGCATATAAAAGTGAAAGAAATCTGTAGTACCATGTAGTTGTTCAACAAACAGTTCAAGGTTATGGCTAGTACCTCCCCATAGCAATATGATGTCATCTACAAAATGCTTATAGAATGTTAGATCACAATGTTTAAAACTGTTCAACTCAGAATCAAAAATATGTAGCTCTTCCCATCTAGCTAGTACAATATTATTGTAACTATTAGCTACTGGGGTCCCCATAGCCACACTTAAAATTTGGTGATATATGTTCCCATTACTATATTTAACCAAAAACTCCCTTACATATTGTATCCCTATATCACTGGGGATCACAGTATATAGAGACTTTATGTCCATAGTCGAAAAAGAGTCTCTGCTACATCCTTGCTACCTAAAAATGCACCTACAGATTCTAAAAAGTAACATGTATCTCTTATAACCCTCTTACTATAAATTAGTAGTGGTTTGAGCTGTTGATCTAAGTATTTAGCTATAGCTGTAGTAGCCCACTGACTCCCTGAGACAATAGGTCTCACAGGGGGATTAAGTAAATTCTTATGAATTTTGGGCAGGCCATAAATAAATGGACAAACAGGATGTTCAATATATAAATAGTTGTATTGCTCCAGGGTAATAGCTAATCACATCAAATGGTCATATAAATCAGCTTTAATCCTATATAACAAGTATCGGCATCATCCAAAAAATTTAGCATTAAATCATAATATTTTTCACTGTTCATAATAACAGTCTTCCTTCCCTTATAAGCTGGTTTAATTACTTTATCAGTTCTAGTACACAGATCAAATAACGCTCTTCTCTCATCTTCATTTAAGTTAAAATATTTACTGTCTTTACCCTTAAAAAACGATTCATATATATCATTTTCACACATTCTAAAAATGCTGTGACAGTTGTTAAACTGACAGGAACAAAGGTGCTACTTGTTTTAAGCTCACAAACATCTCTACTGTTATTCTTAAACAGCAGTTTTAAATTCAAATTTCTAACAAAAATTCTTAACTCAGCAAGACAGTTATTTAGCAGGCCATCAATAGAAGATATAAAGGTTAAACCTTTATCTAGCAGCTTTAGTTCTGCCAGACTAAAAACACAATCAGATAAATTTACAACAGTTTGTCTAGTTACATTTTCTTGTTCCATGTGATTAGGCTAACCTTCGGTATTACCCCAAGCTCTTTCTGTAGTTGAATGGCATTCTTCTGTGGAGTTCCACACTGACGTCTCCATTCTCTGCCTCTCGGTTGTACTTGTAAGGGTAGCTGAAGGTGTATCTTCTTTGTTCCTAAAAAAGCATCACCCGTAATGCCAGCTGCTTCTAGATTACTCTGTGACCCCCTATTTGTTGGTGATATAATATTTCAACTAAACCTAACCATAGTCCCTCTAATGAACGAGCATTCTCAAATCTGTCTATGCAAGATTCCATTCAAGTAAATAATTTAATTTAGTGTGAGAAATACGGTAGAGACTTCATCACAAAGAAATGCAGCTATGTATATAGGGGAAGATGTTGTGGCACTCGATTCTTCTAGCAGTGATTCTGGACAGACTAAAGCTGCTACAAATTTGATCTCGGTCAAACTGTGTCTCTATCCATCCTGAAGCATTCAACAATTTCTACATCATGTAGGTTGTGATAAGTTACCCTGGGTCTGAAAACTTTTCTTCTTCTTTTTCTTGGACACGGTCTATTAGCATAGGTTCTTAGGTGTGTACTAGGCTAATGGCCCTGGAGCCTTTACAAGCCTAGCCCATAGGATTACCTGGCATCATGCCATCCTACCTTAGTTCCCAGTGCCTCTGTCAAGCAGAGCCACTGGAGTGATCTCCATGGTGAATTTTCTATTTCCCATCCACTCATCAAGATTTCTCTTGAAGAGGGCCAGTGAGGCCCTCCACTTGACATATATGGGAAGTCTACTCCATAGCATGTGCAGTCTCTGGGTTATGAACCTGTCCCTCCAGCTTGTTCTGTTGATTGTGTTAATGATTGAGGTCTCTGAAGTGTGTAGCATGTGTAGAAATGTACCGGACTTCAACGTGAATAAAATACTATTATTTTTATTAGTTAAAACACATCACATAAGCACTTTCATCTCTCATGGAGACTTCTTCAGATAAAATACATTCACATTCATAATCTTATTTATAAACTATATGAAGTTTATCAACTAATCATGAAATGCTAGTAATTAAAAAAATCCCGTGTTAAAGGTCTACAAAGCACCTATTCCAATCACAAGTACTTGCAAAAACATTTTTCAACATAAAATAAACTATGAAACATAAATAAAAATACATAAAAATCATGTTGAATTCCTTTAAAATTTATGTTAACAAATCTTTTTCACTCAGTATGGGTTTGAAAGATACTTGGTCATTCAGACCTGGGAGGATGATACATTTAGTTGCAACTGCCAGACAAGTTCTCTTTTTAACAAATGTCTTTGCCAATCACCACCCCTGGAATGAATCTGCACTTTTTTCAGTATACCAAAGCTAAACTTAACAAAATTACTACACACAACAGAGTGCCTATACAATTCATTAACTTCCTTTTTCTTCCTGATCTCATAAAGGTGCTCATAAATTCTTGATTTCAAAGCTCTCTTTCTTTCCAACATACTATCCCGAGCAACTGTCACATTTATCTAGGTACACTAGTTTGTTGGTATTACAATTCCCTTTCACAAAGGAAACCTTGGTATGCAAAACATTGTCCAAAAACATTTTCTCTTTCATAATGTACATACAATATGCACAACTACAACAAGATGTGGTACTAGTACCAAGATTTTTGTCTGTTTGTTTAACATTTTCTAAGATATATTTAAAGTTCCTACCAGTTTTGCTTACAAAAAGGGGTTCAGGCACAACCAACTGGGAAACTTCATTATTAACCTTAAAAATACTCCAGTTCTTCTTTTTAACTTCCCTAATCTCTTGGGAATAAACATTGTGTTCCAGTACTAGGGCTTTTTTTGTATTTGTTGTCTCCATTGTTCTTTTTTTGATTAGTATAATCCATCCTTAACAGGGGTGGATACTTTGTACCCCAACCTTTCCTATCTTCTTCAAAAATACTATCCACCATCTTCTGGGGATACTTCCTTTCTATAAACATTTTTCTTCAGTATGTCAAACTCCTGGTCCAGTTCTTTAATATCAGAGGTCATTTTTGCCACACATATGGCCTGACCCTTTACCAGTCCTTTCTTCTGATGGTATGGATGATTGCTATTGTAGTGCAGGTATGCATTAGAAAAGGTTTATTTCCTATAAAGGTTGGAAATGAATTTGTCGTGCCATCGGAAAATCTTAACATCCAAGTAACTAATACTCAGATAGTCCCAAGAATGTGTAAAAAGTGCCACTGCTACCATTCAAATGTTTCATAAACTCACTAATTTGGTGTACTGTACCATCCCACAGAATAAAAATATCATCCAAAAACCTCACATAAAGATGTAGGTGCTTGGCAAAGGAACTCTTCAGAATAAATTCATCCTCCCATCCTAGCATGACAATATTGGCATAGGTGGGGGCACAGGCTGCACCCATCGCAACTCCTCTGATTTGCTCCAAAATAAGTTCCATCTGCTCAACTAAGAGCCTAATCCTGTCTTCTGAAAGGAAAGAAAATTGTTGCATGGAATTATAAAAAAATTCCATCCCCTCAATTTTAGGAAAATGTCCACTGCATCAATAGTGAGGAAAATAAGCCCTTCCTTCCATAAATCCTGTTTTAATTTTCCTAAAAAGTCACAAGAGTCTTTCAGGAGATGGGGGGTCTTGGTCACTACTTCTTTGCACTATTTGTCCACAAGAATGGCTGAGGGATGAGTCTTACTCCCCCTACTAGTCACAATAGGCCTAAAAGGAGGTTTGTCAATGTTCTTGTGAACCTTTGCTATACCGAAAATATTAGGTAGCACTGGCTTTTTCTGTTGTAAAAATTTGTAGGTGTCCACATCTATCCTATTTTCAAAGAAGTATTCTTCTAAGTAAAAATTCAACCTTTAATAGGCTATCGTAATCTCATTTTAGGAAACAGAGGAATAGGTATCAGTATTATAAAGGAGGGAGGTCATTTCGTTCTTATAATCTTCTGTTTTAAAAATTACAGTCCCCCTCCGTTGTTAGGTTTCATCACCCTTAAGTCATTACACTCTCTATAATTTGGGTCAAAACTTCTTTCTCCATTATTGCTAAATTACACCACCCTTTCTTTTTCCCGGCATACAGTTGATATAACTCATTAGTAACCACCTTCTCAAAAACTTGTACTAAGTGGTGTGGGGGGGGGTTAAAAACACTATTCCTCTTAAGTGTACTTTGATTGTTACCTATCTCACTGTTCACATCTTTTTCTTTAAAATCTAAACTAAAGTTAATCTTCCTCAAAAATAACTTTAATTCAATAAGTGAGTCAGCTATATTAACGAGCCCAGTGGGCACAAACTTGTATCGCTTTAACAACTCAAAATGTTCTTTTTTTAACTCCACACCCTGTTAGAAACATATGTATTTAAATGGATCTACCTGACTACATCGACTGTTCACAACAGCGACAGCGACTCAGAAGATCGACAAGTCAGAAGACCGACGGAGGAAAACACAGATGCTGAGAACACTGAGATGGGGAAAGGATGTGTAAGTATGCGGTAATGACGGCTGTTAGGGTGCGAGTAAGGTAAGTGTGCGATGTTGACGGTCTGTAGGGATAGGGGTGGGATAAGTGAGTTAGGGTTAGGGCGTGGGTTAGGTAAGGGTGCGAGTAAGGTAAGTGTGCGATGTTGACGGTCTGTAGGGATAGGGGTGGGATAAGTGAGTTAGGGTTAGGACACAGGTTAGGTAAGGGTGCAGTAGTGATATTTTTTGGGTTAGGGGTGGGTTAAGTGAGTTAGGGTTAGGGCGCGGGTTAGGTGAGTGTGCGATAGTGACGGACCTTAGGGTTAGGGTTTCGGTTAGGGTTGTAGATAGTTGTGTATGTAAGGGTTAGTGTTGGTTTGTGAGGATTTTGGTGTGCTTGTGTTGTGTGTGTGGGTTTTGGACAGGGGATTTGTTTTGTTTGTTGTTATGATGTGTCGAGTGTATGGGGTGTCGTGTTTGTGAACTGTCGATTATGTGGTGTTGGTGAAGTTGTTGTCGGTGTTGTGAACTGTCGATGTAGTCAGATAGATCCATTTAAATATATGTGAAATGCTAGTTTAAAAGCAAAGTAGTTAATAATGCATTTTATTCTATTAATCATATAACAGAAGGGACAAAATTCATGTGTAAATGCAAGTAACTTCTGAAACTGCAGTGTGCTTTGATCCCTGACCCTGGCAGCTGTTAGCTCAGAAAGCTCAATGTGATGTTTTTCATAAGGGATTATCTGCTGGGTCAGGAGATTGAACATATAAATCTTCCGTTCCCTTCCCGAGTCCTTGTATAATAAAATCTTTTCCTTCCTGTAGTTTCAGAATTCAGCCTTGTAAGATTAGAACGCAGCTGTGTAAGAGAATGAATTAAAAACTGAATCTGCTATTGTATTGTACTGATAAGAGAAGTAAACTTACAGGAAGACATTATAACTGACCAGATGGATAGCAAGGCCGTATTGTAGTTAAAGGAAATTTTTTTAAATGCATTACATCAGCATTATTAAATGAATAGAATACTGTTAGTAAAAGTGATGTAGATGCCTTGTGACTAACCACGTCAGTAAGGTGGGAATAACTTGAATGCAGACTGTATAAAACATTCAGTATTTCCCACCTTATGTTAGACAAAATTCTATACTTGTATTGTATGGTCTTTTGCCCCCTGGTGTACACTAGTAAACTTTTGCATCTGAACCTCCTGTGTTGTTGACTGTCATTTTAAAAAGCCTAATGATTTTACAGTCTGATTTTTAATAATTTATTTGACAGTTTGGTCATTCGAGCCAGAATTCCCTTGGTAAGCTACAGGTCAGAGTGTATGGGTGATAATAAATCTGCGCAGGAGAAGTTGCCAAAATGGTTCTTCTTTTTTTTTCACTAAATATTTTTTTTTTATTATTTCAAATAAGATGTCTTAAACATTACATGAAATAAAGATAAATAACATATTTACAATTCTAAAACATTACTAACTTCAAACCATTATATAACTATTTACATTGGTGTCTATGCAAATAACATTGAAATTCTATATTATATAAAGTTAGAAACATAAGATGATATATCTTCTTTGATATTTTCAAGTATTTCCAGTACTTTCATCCAAGAGTAATAGTAAGAAGTAGATCTTTTAGTTCTGTTCTTCACTGTTAATATTTCCATGTGAGCAACTGTTGTTGTTAAAGTCTCAAATTCCTTGAACGCCTCATTTTTCCAGTGTATAGTTATGATTTTACCTGAAATTGCCAATAGTGATCATAGAATTTTAGTGTCTTTTTTTGGTACACAGTTTGGAATAGGAGAGTTGAATAAAATTAAAGACTTTGTTAATTGAAAATTATCATTATAAACAGTCTGAAAAAATAATTAATGGATTTCCAGTACATATTGAGACATATACATTCATAAAAAACATGCTGCCAATCTGCTTTTATCTTGGTATGGCATCTCCAACATTGATCTTCAATAGAATATATTTTGGCTAACCTATGTGGTGTATAGAAACTTCTATGTAGATATCTCCAAGTGAATAATTGCCAGTATTTTGATAATGTAGAAAATTTGGAAGATTTTAGAATATTACTTTTTTCTTCTTCAACTGGAGGATGGTTGTTTATTAAAGTATAATAATTCCAGTATGATTTTTCATGATAGTTTTTTGTTTTAACAATTTTATAGATATTAGACAAATAACCTGTACCCTGATAAGGCTGTTTTGTGATAAGAATAAGGTATTCAATGAGTTTTGGAGCTTCATGTCTAACTGAAGGTTGCATTTGTTCTATTTTATTTATAAGAAAATGCCTTAGATTTTGTAAAAACAGCCACTTGTCTTTATTTATATTATAATTATAAATTATCTGTTCCTTTGTTAGAATTTTCCCTTTCTCTATAAGTTGATGCCAAAAGAGTAATGTTTCTTCTTTAAGTATATTTATTTTAGATATTTGGAATGTATCTAGAATATTTGGTGTAAAAGTTATAGGGAAAATAAGACAAATCCAAGAATTAATATTTGGTATTTTGTTTATATATGTTCTGAACACTGAAAGTGTAGAGCTTACATAGTTTGATGGCAATTTATTAATATTATTTCTTTTCCCTAAAAAATAATCTTTTAACATCCATATAAGGGGTGATGGTATTACTGTTAAGTTGTCTTGTATGTGATTATAATTGATTTCTATGTAAATCTGCTCATGGGCTTTTTTTCCATATAGGTGTGTATGAATTATTTAACCATAGTGTTATGTTTTTAATAACAGATGAGGTAATATATAAATCAATATCCAGTAAATTAATTCCACCACCTTCCCAATCTGGCAAATGTTTATTTAAGGCTATACGGGGTTTATTTGGAAACCATAGAAAATTTAAAATTAGTTTATTGTATCTTTGAATAATATATTTGGGAGGTGGCAATGAAAAATTTTGTATTAAGTATAATATTTTGGGAAATATGTTTATTTTAATAAGATATAATCTGTCTGCTGTTGAAAAGATATATTTATTCCAGTAACCAATTGTTTGTTCTATTTTGTCTAGTATTTTATTATAGTTAAATATTAGAGAATCTGTTAATTCATTGAGTAGATTTATTCCCATATATAATAATTTACTTTCTGTTACTATATATTTGGAAAATCTTTTGTTTATATTATTTTTTTTTTACAATTACAGGGCATAATTTTAGTTTTGTTTTCATTAAATTTTAAGCCTGAAATATTTTGAAATTTATTCATGGAGTTAAATAGAGCATTCAAAGACTCATTTGCATCTGAGAGAGTTAATAGTATGTCATCAGCAAAGAGTTGGATTTTAAGGTTTAACATTTTATTAATACAAATGCCCTTTATGTTATTGTTTGATCTGATTTGATTTGCAAAGGGTTCTATGAGTAATGCAAATAACAATGGTGATAAAGGGCAACCTTGTTTAGTTCCCTTTTATTGTTATAGGGCCTGATCTATATGATCCCAGTTTAACATATGCAGTAGATTTTTCATATAGTATTTGGATAAGATTATTAAAATTAGAAGGAAAGTTATATTCTTTTAAAACTAGTGAAAGAAAGTTCCAGTTAACCGAATCAAAAGCTTTATTAATATCTAATGAGATTACATTTAAATTTAGGACTTTATGTTTGCTATAATCTATTAATGTTAGTATTCTTTTAATATTATCTGACGTATTTCTTCCTTTAATAAAACCTGTTTGATCTTTGTGAATTAAGAAAGGAAGAAAGTGTTTGATCCTATCTGCGTATATAGCCATAAACATCTTGTAGTCTATATTGAGTAATGATATTGGCCTATATGAGGAACACTGTTTTTTATCTTTATCTGGTTTGATAATTGGGGATATCAATGAATATTTCCAAGAGGGTGGTATATTCAAATCTTTATTGGCTATATCATATACTTTTAATAATAAAGATATGGCTTGATTGGGTATTAATTTATACATTTCTGGTAGCATATTGTCTGGGCCAGGTGCTTTATTTGTCTTGAGCTTTTTAATTTGTGATTTTAATTCTGTCATATTGATTGGTTTGTTTATAATGTCTATTTGTTCTTGTGTTAATTTAATATGAATATTGTTTTCTAAGTATTTTTTTATATCCTTAGTAGGTGTATCTTGAGTATTTATGGAATTAATGGAATTATCAATGTTAAATTGGAGTCTGAATGCTTCTAAAATATCATTTAGTTCCGTAACTCTTTTGTTAGTATTGGGAATAAATATTTCTTTTATTTGCTTAGATTTAATTATTTTTTTTGTTCTATTAGTTAAGTATCTCAGGTGTGCTGAATTAGTAGAGTATGAGTTTATTTTTATCTTTTCTAAGTTAATCATAATCTTATGGTGTAGCAATTCTGTATACTTCTTATTGATTTGTGTAAGTTCTTGAACTTGAGTAGCATTACCCTTTTGTATTTCCAGTTTCAATTTATCTGCTTTGTTTTGTAAGTCTAGCATATCTTTATTCCATAACTTCCTTTTATTTATGTACCAGGATAATATCTTCCCATATGTAACTGCTTTTAATGAATCCCAGACATATATTTCTGAAATATCTTCTGTGTAATTTATTTCTAGAAAGTTTTTGATTGTTTCTTCATAAAATTCTTTGAAATCTCTCAATTTTGTGTTATAGGAAGGTATCCTAGTAATGGGATTTGAATAAAATGGTGTAAGCTCTATCTCAAAGACTATGGCATTATGATCAGATAAAGGACAATTTATGATTTTGACTTTGTCAATTTTTGTTATTAGGTCATTGGCAACATATATTCTATCAATTCTAGAGTTAGTTTTATATCTATGAGAATAAAATGTGAAGATTAGTGAGTCTGGTTCTGCAAATTCATTTATATCTTTTAAATACAATGTATCTATAAATTTTGATAGTGCTTTAGAGATGGGTTGTTTTCTTCTTTTGGATTTAGAATCTGTATCTTTTCATTCATTATACAGTTGAAGTCTCCTGCCAATATCAGGCTACCCTTAGTTAAATGAATTATCTCTTCAAAATGCTGTTTAACTGTTTTTAATCCTAGTCCTGGGATCCAATATAGATTTACTAACGTATAGATTCTCTTATTTAACTCTATTGAAACTAGACAAAACATACCTGATGTATCTTGATGAGTAGTAATTATTTTAGGTGTTATAGTTGAGTTGCAGTAGTATAGCTACTCCTCTTTTTGTTTTGCATTGAGAGTTTATTAGTACTGTGTAATTATTAATATTTAAGTTGTTTATATCTCTATCTAATAAGTGTGTCTCTTGTAAAAGACTATTTGTGGTTTATGTAAGTTTATGTACTTGAATAGGCTTCTCCTATTATTACTATTATTTAGACCATTAACATTTATGGATAAACATTTCATTTCCTAGTTTTGAGTTTGTTTTATGTGTGAGTTTATGTAAATATTGTTTATTCTTAGTTCCATCTTGGATACAGTATTCAAAAAGTTTTTCTTGTATGATTTTTGCATGTTTCTGAGTGACACCAAAGTGATAGAATAAAAAAAAAACAAAGAACTTCCAAACTTGTAATTCTTAACCTTAAAAACCATTCCCTGTTGCTATGAGGTAATATACCTCTTCGTTTGGTTAGTGAATCTAACCAAACAAACTTTCTACCCTCACAAATAATATTTGGATCAGTTTCTCTTATCCTCTTAGTTTTAAATAAAGATAATTGAATAATATATTAAGATAATCTAATCAGCTAAAATATATACATATATTCTTTACTCATCTTATTGTAATTCAATAATACTTCTAAGCAGGTTTCAAAAAGGTACACATATTTATATTAAGGTAGTATCATTTCAAAATAATTTAGGGTATTAATAAACATCATGTTAAAATCTATAACTGTATATTTCATACATCTGTTGAAAACTATTTACTGACATTACTGTATAATACAGTACCATTGTTGTGCAATTGTTTTAGACTACTCAAGTCCGAAACCAGTGTTTAAATTAATATTTGCAAAGTCATATTGGAATAAAAACATGAATAGTTCTGAAACCACATCATATTTCATGTTTAACATAAACTGAAATGCGATACAATGTATAAGTATATTAATATTTCTTTAGTAGACATTAAATATGTTCCTCTGATTGCATTTTTCAGCTTTTCAATGACAATTCCCATGGCTGGAGACAACAGGATTACAATTTAGACAGCTCCCTTATCCAAGAGACCACTCATAATGTTGTTACCTGATTGAGTGTCTTGTTGCCAACACTTCCATCAACCCTCAGAGGGACCCTGCACAATGAAAACTGACACAGTACAGAGGTAAAACTGCAGCACTTGACCACACCCTCAAAGCAAACATCTATGTATATCACACATCAACTCCCACAGCTTAGACTGACACCCAACCAGTGCGTCTATCTGCTGACAACAAGTGCTGGAGATACAATCCTGACCTACTCAACACCAGTAATTCAATCCTATGACTGAACAAAAGTATACTGGAGAACACATCAAAACAATGGAAGCTGCCAAGATTCAAACCACCATGTCTGAAAATATTACAGGCCAAAATTCCCAACCCATTTTGCAGCAAAGAGACAAAACGTATTCAAACCATGGGGTAACACCTTTACCACGTCAAAAGGTGTCCAAGAAGCTTGTTTTTCCTCCAACATCGGAGGACAGCCACGATGATCCATGCACTGCAAGAGTACCATTTTATCCTGGCAATTGCTTCACGACTGTATATAGAAACATTTAATCCAAATCATTAACTGGCACCACAACAATATTTCTCAGAAAAGTTGTTTTACAGCCAATGACCAGACAGAACGCATCATTGAGAGGATACATTTATCAAATGTCAAGTGCTCCAGCCATAATACAAGTGTCTCCTCAAATCAATCCCCAACGAATCTACTGCCCACCAAACTTGCAGACCAATACTGGCATCCTTTCATGCAGTCACATTGAAACACAAAAATACAGGTCCGCTGATCAGGAACAACCAGGCTCTCAACTGCCAGACAACACACCCGTCTGCAGAAAGGTCCAAGAATCATAGTTGCATTGTCAAGCATCCTTGTCCACACTAACAGTAACATGATATACCCGCATACACTAGTATTGTGTCATTCTTGATAATGTAAAAAGCCAGGCAATATTATAAGAAGGGTGAAGCCACAGCCAGGCAACATAACAAGAAGAGCACAGCCGCAGTCACCATTCAGATGAGCAAACGGGAACAGCATGAGCCATCTAAGGATGGATAGCCCGTTGAGTACCTGCCACAATGCATGCCCATCATGCATGGCAACCCAGTAACAAATTAGTGTGTGGGCTAAGCCTCTTCCCCTTCCACTCAAATCAGATCCAACACAATATGTGTGTAGAACACAGATGCTTCGACAAAGCCCAAAGCCACATGGGATATAAACATTGTATAATTGACACAACGGGTCAAATCCACTGTTGTTATGTTACTCATTATAGTTGCCTATACAATCATTGCTTCCACTTTCTCCATCTAGTATACCATACCGCCATCTAAATGTTTGATTTGCCAAATGCACATCCAACCTTCTTGTTGCATCCCACCTGCCCACCGAGGGCATACCTTGGCAGCAGGACATCAGTAGTATTCTGCAGGAGCACCAGCGTGAAATGGCAACCCTCCCCAAAACAAACCTGTCAGTTGCTTGACATTTACTAGTTTCTTTAGAGAATTTGTAAAACAGCAGTGATTTTATTTGCTGATGATTAATTTCTGCTTTTAAACTCTGCTGTATAAAACATAGTAAGGGATAGCTAAAATGTCTGGAAATCTAAACTGATAGAAAGACAAGCAGATATATGTCCTTATCTATCAAGGTGCTAGAAGACATCAGTAGCCATAAACTGAAAGTGCTTCAAAATAAATATCTGTGTATATTTATATGAACCTTTTATATTATTTATGTTTCCTTAGAAGGAATTTAGGTTTCTGTATCTTTAAATGTGAACCTAGCTTATTTTCTGACTAGACGTCAATTAGAAAGAGTCAGGGAATGGCGTACACAAGTAAATGCGACAAGCAATAAGTAACTCAAGTTTCTAGTGATGTTTGTGGCTGTTAAATTGTCTCGAGAACCAAGCAGGAAAAGGTATGTGTTTTTCTTTTTTCTTTTCCCTCCTCTTATTTGGTGACAAACTCATGTAGTGGCACGTGAGCACTCTAGTTTACGGAGTAGTGTTCACAACTGTCAAACTTTGCATTTTAAACATGCTATGCCTTATTTCTCTACAAAAGAAAAGACAACAGGATATCTAAGCTAGTCACAAGCATCTTTCAACTCCGGATGTCTGGAGCCACAACACACATGACTTATAGCCTCAAAATATCACTTAAAACATATTTTTTCACTGGACTATATCATTATGTGCATATGGGTCAAAGGCAGAACATCTTTTAAGCTTATTTAAAGTAGTCTTATGATACATCCTAACTGAAATACTTCATTTCAAAAGCAACACATTTCTGCCCAGCATTAGCGTTTATCCAAACAGGGACACTTTTAACTTATAAAAAGTAATACTATCAGGGATGTAACTAATAATAAGTTATATAGCAGCCATTACTATACCTATTAAGCAATATAACCATATACTAATTAAAGTATTATAAGTTAATGAAGATTTAATAAAAGAAGAAAAATAAAAACAACAAAACACAAAGAGAGAAAATAAATAAATAAATAAATAAATAAATAAATAAATAAATAAATAAATAAACTATTTGGGAACATTATTATGCATTGATTACTCTGATTAAGAATATGAAAATAATAGTTGGATAATAATGAAAAATAGAGTAATGTTTAAATTATGCTTAGTATATTGATGTGATTTGAGATAAATGTATTTACATTTATGCTAATTTTGACATTTAAAATATAATTGAAAACAGTACCTGTTTTGGTGTAACTTGAAGACAGTAAGAACTTTTCTTTTGTTGTTAGTATTATTATTTAGATTTTACAGAATATAACATATGTAAGATTATTTGTCCTTTAGTTTTTTTTCTTTTGCTCAACAGTTTTTCAATTATTTACTTCAGCATTTCTCTTATTGTCCAGTCCATAGATTCTTCATGTGTTAGGATGTTGTTGTTGGTAAGGTATTTTATTGCTGAATCTACTGTTTCAAAGATTTTTATTCCATTTGGTAGAAAAACTTTCAGTCTTGCTGGAAATAAAAGATGGACTTTCAGTTGCTTTTTCTTCAAGGTTTTTTTTATTGGTAGAAATTCTTTTCTTTTTGAAACCACCTTTGTAGAATAATCATTGTCAAATCTTATTAATGAATCATTGTATTTGATGGGAGAATTTGCCCAAGCATTTCTTAATATAAGATCTTTATCTTGTGTAGAAAAAAGTCTCATAATTATAGATCTCGGCTTGTTCTTACCCGGAGAAGAAGCATTTCCAGAAGCTGCTAGTGATCTATGCGCCCGTTCTATACCATATGAAAGAGCTTCAGGTATTTTTGTTACATCTGGTATCCAGGTGGTAAGAAAGTTTATCATATTGTCCCCTTCAGATTTTTCTGGTAGACCATATATTCTAATATTATTTCTTCTTGTTCGGTTTTCCATATCATCAAGTTTTTCTAGTAAATATGTATTCCGTTGAAGTAAGAATTCAGTTTGTTGTTCTTCTACTTGAACTCTAGTGTCAATGTCACTTAATGACTGCTCAATAAGTGATATCTGTCCTTTCTGCTGTGTAAACATTTCTTGAAGCTGTTCCAGTTGTTGTGAGCACTTTTCTTTAAAAGTATCTATTTTATTGTCCATCTTGTCGATTTTTATTGTAAGTTCCTGTATATTTGTAATGAGAGACTGCAGGTCTTTTTTGAGAGAAGAGTCTTGTGCTGTATTCCTTAGATGACTCATGCTGTAAAGCTGATATTGGTGCTGATTTTCCAGTAATTAATTTGACAGGAATTATTCAAGTTCTGACAATAAAATTTTTTCTTATAGATGCTCAGAGTTATTAGAAATAAGTTAGTAATAAAAATTTCTTCAAATTAAATATTATTTTGTAAAATTCCTGTCAGGAATTGTATTGAGGTAAGAGAGCTGAAATGAAGTGCAGCTATCAGTTCAGCATCCTAGCCACGCCCCCAAAATGGTTCTTCTTGAGTGAAAAGACCTCCAACTGAATTGTTGTGTGTAAAGAGGCTGTCCACTTTCTGATCTGTGGCCGAAGAGAGGAATTTGAACACTTTCAACACCAGGAGGCTCAGGTAGGAAGAATTTGCCTTTTTTTCTGTTTTAGATCAGGGACTAGGTTTCAGTATATTATTGTCAAGATTTGTTTTGCAGATCAGGAACAAAAGGAAGTACTGTACATTTTGTCATAGATCAGGGTAACAGAATAAGGTAGACAGTTATTCTAGATAAACTGTAAACAGGAACTAAGAAATTGACATCACGTGATAAAAAAGGGTTACGTAACATTTTCTTTGACATGGGTAATCAGTGCACTAAAACCTTGCAAGATCCGCCCCTAACCAAAGAGGCAAAATACATGCAATTACAGCATGCTGATATGTTAGGTATTATACAAGATGGGTTAACAAATATGAATTTGATGGTAAACTAGATAAACTTTCACTAGTTAAACTCCTTGAACAGCTTAAATCTGATGCAGGAGGTCAGGCAAAAAAGCAGCACCAACTAGGCATACCTCAAGCACACAGGTGGATTGAGGAAGCAAATCGTAGAAAAACAGAAGCTTAGAAATTCAAGAACATTTTTAGACAAAGAGGATAATAACTTGGTAATAGCTACAGCTCCTCCTCCTCCTCCTTTGCTCCCTCCCTTACCCTTTTCAGGATATGAAGCGAGTGGACAGGCTGGTCCGCCTCCACATTATCCTGAAGTTTCAGTAAGACCACAACCATTTGTTAGATATCCTATTGAGACTAGGTCCCGAACACGTAAAACACATAGAGGCACAGAATTATACCAGATAGAGAGAAATCTACAGGATGAGAGTGAGGAAGAAATATGCCCACTTATAGAAGTTCCAAATCCTCAGGCAGGACAGGAAGGGCAGGATCCAACACTCTTTGTATATAGACCATGGACACCGGAAGATATCCAGAAGGCTACTGAGGGAATCCCCCATCCAAAAGTTAATTTTGCGAAATTTTTAGAAGACTTACAAGGCATGAGGTTAAGTTACCACTTGAATGGGGAAGAAGTAGAAAAAGTAGTAAGACAAATTATAGGTCCAGATTGGCACATGATTTGTGGTACCTGGAATCCTCGTGATGCAGAATTTAGGCCACTCCCACATAGTGACGCAGAATTAGACAATAGAGTGAAAGGTCTGACAGACCGAATCTCTGAGAAATGGAAGCCTAGAGCAGACTGGACTTGCAATAATCAATGCATGCAACAGGAAAATGAGACAATAGATGGATATTATGCCAGATTATTAGAATGTTTTAATAATCATAGCGGTATGTCGGTTCCTGAGAACCAAACACATGATTCCCCATATGAACAACAATTAAAAAATGCATTTTTGAAAGGTTGCATTGCACCTATTAGTAGCTTCATTACGAAGCATATGATAGATCATCGAACAGGGAGGCTACAAGCCTTACTCGAATACGCTAGACATGCTGAAAGACATTTTAATAGTAAAAAGAAAAAGAAGGCGCAAGTCTTCACTGCTGAAGACGGAGCTGAAGTATTTGTATTACAGTCAGGTAAAAAGGGCAAGAAAAAGAATGCCCAGGGAAACAAACAGTCTGACAAACGATCAGAAGATTTTGAGGAAAGGAAAAAGAGAGGTGAGTGCTTCAAGTGTGGAAAGAAAGGCCATCTAGCTAGGGACTGTAAACAAAATAAGAAAGCAATGACAGAAGATAAAGGAGATGAGGACTGACTATATGATAGTGAGGATACATCATATGAAAGTCAGGAATCACCAGTAACAGCTAGAATAAAAAAGACAAATACCAGTGTAGTAGAAGGAGTAGAGGAAGTACAAATTGACTTAGATGAGAATGGAAATGAAATTTTAGATTTAGCATTGCTGAGCCTGGAGCTCTACCTAGCAGATACAAAACCAGAAGTGACACTTCTGGTGGAGGGAAGGGAAGTCAAATTCCTGTGTGACTCAGGAGCATCACAGACTTTGATACACCCCTCCAAGTTACCAGAACATTTCGAAACACCTGATTATATATTAGTGAAAGCAGCAAACGGACAGCTATACAGGGAGCCACTCTCCCATGATATAGCAATAACTGACCCTGTTTCAGGTATGACCCAGAGAAGTAAAGTAGTTGTTTCTGCAAAGTGTCCAGTAAACCTATTGGGCAGGAACCTTATGCAGATATTTGGCATAGCAGTAGTTCCAACTGTACAAGGTATGGAGGCACAGAGACAAATGGATATCTTTGTAGTGCGATCGGAGGGTGAAACCTTTTATTGGTACAACCAGGACCTAGTCACGACTGGTCCAGGGGCAGTGAATGAGGAACTGATGAACGTAGCCATCAGTAAAGCCCCCTCCCTTGACACTGATCAACAGCATTTGTTACACTGTACTCTATACTACTGTACTACACCAGGACCTGATATAGAGTATGAGCAAGAACTGTTTAGAAATCGTGCAACTAGATTGGTTTTGCGTACTTTGTACTGGGATACAGAGGGGAACAGTGTAGTTAGCTGTTCATTACCTCAAGAATTCCTTGCATTGTATAGATCAAATCGGTTGCCACATGTTAGCTTGACAAAGAATAAAAGTGTTAAATGGGCAGACTTAGGAGAAAAAGTAACAAGATGGGAGAAACAGACTGATTTAGAGCTGTCAGAACAAGGGATACAAAAACAAAAACTGAATTGGTTGACACAGACACATCCGGCTGTACACTTGCAATCTAGCGAGGACAGCTGATTAGCATTTTTATTAGAAGAAGAAGAAAAGGCCTTGTGTGAAATTCCAACAACTCTTTGGTCAACAAGCAAGTCAGATGTAGGGCTTATTCGAACAGCAGGACCAGTTACAATTACCGCAAAGTCAGCTTTTAGACCACAGAAAAGACAATACCCTTTGAGAAAGGATGCAGAAATAGGAATTAAGCCTATAATAGCAGCATTACTCAAAGAAGGAGTACTGATAGAATCTCCTGATTCACCATGTAATACACCCCTATTTCCTGTTAAAAAAGCAAACGGGGAATGGTGGATGGTACAAGATTTACAAGCTGTAAATAATGCAGTAATACCTAGAGCACCTACGGTGCCAGACCCACATACCTTGTTAAATGATTTAGAACCGCAACAGAAGTATTTCTCTGTGGTAGATATTAGCAATGCTTTCTTTTCAATACCTATACATCCTGATAGTCAATATTGGTTTGCATTTACATTTCAGGGTAAAAGGTAAACATATACTCGACTACCACAGGGATATTGTGAGAGCCCAACAATTTTTGCACAAGAAATGGCTAGCAACCTGGCAGGATTTACCCCACCGGGAGGTAGTCAAATTCTACTTTATGTAGATGACATCTTGCTAGCAGCCCCCACCCAGCAGCAGTGCAGGGCGGTTACTGTAGCATTATTAAAATTTTTAGCAATACAAGGACACAAAGTAAACAAAAGTAAGTTACAACTTTGGAGAAAAGAAGTTAGATACTTGGGATATGTGATATCCAATGAAGGTAGAATACTAGATGAAGAAAGAAAAACAGCAATTTTGCAAGCACCCAAACCAACAACTAAGAAAGAAATGATGTCTTTCTTAGGTATAACTAATTTTTGTCGGAGCTGGGTACCAAATTATGCTTTGGAAACTGCTCCACTGACTGATTTGATATATAAGACACCAATGGCAGTACGAGATATTTTACAATGGACAACAGAAGCAGAAATGGCTTTCTGCAGGTTGAAGCAGTTGATAGCTTCTTCATTAGTTTTAGGACTTCCAAATTATCACAAACGGTTCTTTCAGACCGTAGATTGTAAGCAAGGGTACATGACATCAGTATTGACGCAACGACATGGGGATAAGCAACACCCCATAGCTTACTATTCATCACAGTTAGACCCAGTGGCATGATCTTTGCCTCACTGTGTACAAGCAGTAGTTGCAGCCGCAATGGCAGTGCAGGCTTCGGCCTCAGTGGTGCTATTCCACCCTCTCACATTGAGAGTGCCTCATGCAGTTGCAATAATTTTACTGCAAGAGAAAATGGCATACCTTTCTCCTGCTAGACATCTTTCATGTATGACTATACTGCTGAGCCAACCTCATATGACAATTGAACGATGTACGACATTAAATCAATCAACATTACTTCCAACTCCTGTGGAGGGCACACCACACAGCTGCCTGCAGGAAATTGAGCAGTTAGCTTTGCCTAGACAAGATCTTACAGATATGCCCTTGGATAATGCCGAGGTGACATATTACGTGAATGGCTCATGTAGAAGGGGTCCTACAGGGAAGAATCAGGTGGGGTATGCAGTAGTTACAGACACTGAAATTTTAGAAGCTCAATCCTTACCACACAACTTATCTGCACAAGCAGCGGAATTAATAGCTTTGACTAGAGCATGTACTTTAGCAAAAACAAGTGTGTGAACATATATACTGATAGTCAGTATGCTTTTTCTACAGTACATGTATTTGCACAACAATGGAAAAATAAAGGAATGATTACATCCAGTGGAAAACCTATTAATCATGCGCAATTTATTTTGGAGCTATTAGAATCTATTCAGTTACCTACCAAAGTAGCTATTTGTAAATGTGTAGTTCATACAAAACAGCAGGATAAGATTTCAAAAGGCAATGCACGAGCTGATGCAGCTGCAAAGCAAGCAGCCTCAGACTCAGAAACTTTATTTTTGAATGAGGAATTACAACCCTCTGAGATTTTAGATTTAGACATGTTAAAAACAATGCAGATGCTTACTACCAAAGCAGAAAAACAAAAATGGGTAAAACAAGGTGCAATTCTTGAACGTGGACTGTACATTTCCAAAGAGAAAAAAACAATATTGCCGTCTAATTTATTTAGATATGCAGCTTTGTTGAGCCATGGGCAGTGCCATGTCTCAACAGGGGGGATGGTACAGTTAGTAAATCGAATATTTCAAACATATGGATACATAAATTATACAAAAAAAATTTGTGCAGCTTGTCATACTTGTAACAAGCACCATGCACAAGGAGCATTTAAAACCAAGCAAGGAAGTTTTCCTATACCACCATACCCATTCCATACTATTTGTATGGATTTCATAAAATTAAATAAATGTAAAGGGTTTGACTCCCTCTAAAATGTTTTTTGGGAGAGCATATTATGTGCCTCAGTGGAAAGCTTTCATGCCTGCAGAGCAGGAGGCTGACAGTTCATTAGCTAATTATATAAAGAAACTGTTAATGAATAAATCTGTTTTGCAGTTTAACTCTTTTTCAGATAAAAGACAGACCAAACCGGTAGAAGCAGTTTTGGAACCATGTACTTGGATCTGGTTGAAGGTGACGAAAAGGGTGAGTCCAAAGTGGGAAGGTCCGTACCAGGTCCTGTTGGCAACGCCTACTGCAGTCAGAGTAGCTGAGAGGACGTCCTGGGTTCATTTGACGCATTGTAAACCGGTAAAGAACTTTCAACTTGATAAGAACTTTGTGACTGATACACAAGGGCAAAATGGCCAAGAGTAAAGCAAACAGAAAAGCAGAGCAACCCCAGAACTATTGCATAATTATTTTGTTAGCTGTGCATTTGTTGACTATAAGTGTGACAATTTTTCTCTTATTGTGGTTTTTTCCTGCACTCAACCACATGAGTGAAAGTGAGAAGATGTGATGAACTGTCTATAGACTGGCATCCAAATTTTAACACATACCTGGCCATGAAACGTGTGTATGCAGAGACTATGAACATTTCAAATTGCTGGGTTTGTACAGCTATACCAACAGCATATGGAGGACTGTTAATATCCACTGTCCCTCTGGGGATAAATGAGACTTGGGAAAATTTGCTTTTGATACAGGAACTGTGAGATCACAGGACAAAATAGCTTTATTTTTACCTGTCACACAAAAAGGAGTTGTATGTTTCTAAAAAAATGATACCCTCCAGGTGGGCTGGAGTAATTGTAATATAACAATGTCTTATAAATGTTACATTAAAGTCAGAAGTGGGGGTACTGTTTGTAATACTAACTATGATTCATATCTGAGTTCAATAAAAACTACATTAAATGCAGTACGAGACAATCCAGTCTTAACTAAACAATTGTCTATTAAAGATAAGGAAATGTTTCATGCAGGAATAACACGTATTAGTACCAAAGTAAAAGCTGTTATTTTATTTGTGAAAAAAAGGCATATAAATGGTTACCTGAGAATTGGGCTGGCAGTTGTTTTTTGGGTTATCTGGTTCCAGCAATAAGACATACTGCAGAATTACCTTTGGGTAAGATACGAAATGTAAGGAAACAGCTCGAAAATCTGAAGGTCCAGTTAAGAAACCTGTGAATCCAGTTGGGAAGATCGAAGCTGGTTGGAAAGACCATAATTCAGTAAAAGACAAAAGTGAATTGACTCATATGGACTTGGGTAACAGTGTTATATCCTGGGCAGGAATGCTACCAGCCTATGGAGCAGTCAAATCGATCTGGGAGCTGAGGAAGCTGTCGAGACTTCTCGAAGTAATGAGTAATGCAACTTTTTCTGCCCTAGAATTGGTGACTGATGAACTGAATGCAATGAGAACTGTTGTGCTACAAAATCGAATGGCTCTTTACTTCACCCTAGCGGCAAGAGGTGATACACGAAGAAGAATGCTGTGCTTTTATCCCTGACAATCGTCACAAGATAAATAATCACCTAGAGGTAATTCAGCAAGTATGCATTGCATGACTAAACCAGGCCCAAACCCACTGACGGACTTTTTCCAGAATCTGTTTGGGGGGTGGGGTTCCATCCTAATGAACATTCTAATTGCTATTTGTGTGGGTATACTCCTAATAGGAGCATGTGTTTACTGTGGAATTCCCTGCATGAAAAGATTAATCAAAGATTTTGTTGATATATCTGTTACTGAAACTTTTTACCAAGATATTGAAATTGAAAGATTGATTTCAGATGATGCTTTTTCTGAAGTATAGATTAGATGACTCACCTAGCTGAAAATACTGAGCGGGAAAAACTAGGAGATGAAATGACACTATGCATACTTCAGAATAGAATAAAAAGTATTAATAGGAGGGAAATGTTAGAAAAATATGTATTTAAATATATGTGAAATGCTAGTTTAAAAGCAAAGTAGTTAATAATGTGTTTTATTCTATTAATCATATAAGAGAAGGGATAAAATTCATGTGTAAATGCAAGTAACTTCTGAAACTGCAGTGTGCTTTGACCCCTGACCCTGGCAGCTGTTAGCTCAGAAAGCTCAATGTGATGTTTTTCATAAGGGATTATCTGCTAGGTCAGGAGATTGAACATATAAATCTTCCGTTCCCTTCCCGAGTCCTTGTATAATAAAATCTTTTCCTTCTTGTAGTTTCAGAATTCAGCCTTGTAAGATTAGAACGCAGCTGTGTAAGAGAATGAATTAAAACTGAATCTGCTATTGTATTGTACTGATAAGAGAAGTAAACTTACAGGAAGACATTATAACTGACCAGATGGATAGCAAGGCCGTATTATAGTTAAAGGAAATTTTTTTAAATGCATTACATCAGCATTATTAAATGAATAGAATACTGTTAGTAAAAGTGATGTAGATGCCTTGTGACTAACCACGTCAGTAAGGTGGGAATAACTTGAATGCAGACTGTATAAAACATTCAGTATTTCCCACCTTATGTTAGACAAAATTCTATACTTGTATTGTATGGTCTTTTGCCTCCTGGTGTACACTAGTAAATTTTGCATCTGAACCTCCTGTGTTGTTGACTGTCATTTTAAAAAGCCTAATGATTTTACAGTCTGATTTTTAATAATTTATTTGACACACCCGCATAGCTATAAATGTTAAAGTCCTGATAAACACAAATGAGCCCCTCATTAAGGAAACCAAATTATTTCATCATTGTTGGCCCTTTCTTGTGGTGGTCCCACCTCTGCTTGTTGTGTAAAAACACAGGTGATGGTGGATTCGGGGCAACAGTCACACAACAAGCAGAAGTGGGACTGTTATTTTTAAAACAGAAGATTATAAGAACTACATTATCTACTTCCTATGTAGCTCTCTCTCTCACACACACACACACACACACACACACACACACACACACACACACACACACACACACACACACACACACTTTGAGAAGAGTTTATACAACCACACAGACATTCCTGTGGAAGGCTGTCTAAAGCGGCTTTGTACAATTTTACCAAAGGCATTCAAGTACTCTAAAGAGCTTAAATTATCTCTACAAAAACAGCCACAGTTGAAAGGGTTTAAAATATTTAATAACAAATAGTCAAAACACAAGACAATACTTTTTACTACACAGTGCTAGTCAAGAGTTCAGAGATCACAGAAAATACTTAAAATAATTCAGTTGTACAGTTCTGACATCACAGAGAAACACTTAGTCTAATCTTTCTAGTTTCTAGCTATTTCTAAGAGAAAACACAAGTCTAAGATAAACTTACATATAGAGCAAGACAGTGGTGATGAGTCGGATGGTCAGTACAAAAATGCTTAATGCTCTCTGATTCTCTCTGTTTTTAAAATCACATTCCTGGTTCACATTACATCATTCTTCCCACTTCCCTGGGTTCCCAGGCTAACAGAAACCACATTTACATTCTTCAACTCTGGGCAGAAACCAGAGCAATAAAGGACATTTATGCATGCAAATTCTGGCCATTAACTCTGGCTTTAAAACAATAGGCAGGATGCCTCACTCTAGACTTGCTGACTCCATGTTTTAACATCAAAGGGTCACAACATGCTTTACTTGGTCAGTAGAGTGCACTAGTGAAACATTTTTTTCCAGTTCCACATTCAACACTATTTTTACCATTTAAGACAACAAGCCTGTGGTTTACATTAATATTTTCAGATGACAGAATTATCTCCAAAATTCTGTCTAGCTAGGCTGGCAGCCTTCATCTATCTTCACCCAATCTTCACATATCCCCCCCAGAGAACTCAAGCTAGTTTTTCAAGTCACCCTTGAGAAACGCTGCTTGAGGGAGTTTGGTCTATCTGAGTGTACCTTACCCCATTCCCTGTCTTGAGAGCCCATCTGCATTGGCATTGCTAATCCCACTGTGGTGCTGTACAGACATATCATATGCTTGCAACCCCAGGCTCCATCTTAGCAACTTGGCATTTTGCTGACTGACTCTGTTTAACCATGTTAGGGGGTTGTGATTTGTCATAACATTGAATTTCCTTCCATACAGATAAGACTGAAGTTTCTGCAGTGCCCACACTATGGCTAGACATTCCTTTATTACAGCTGCATAGCATTCCTCCCTGGGTTCGAGCCTATGACTGAGATAAACCACTGGGTGCTCTTCCCCCTCTGAAGAAATTTGGCTAAGTACAGCCCCCACCCCATGGTTCAAACCATCCACCTGCACAACACATTCTTTGCTGTAATCTGGACTGGTTAACACAGGGGGTCCTCCCAAAGCTTCTTTAAGCTTATGGAATGCCTGCTCACATTCTGGGGTCCACACTACCTTATATGGCCTGTTTTTCCTTGTCAGGTCTGTGAGGGGAGCAGCTATGATACTATAACTGGGGATGACCTTTCTGTAGTACCCTGCTGTCCCTAAAAATGCCCTCATCTGTTTTTTTGTAACAGGTGCAGTCCATGCCTTAATGGCTTCCACTTTGGCAGGTTCTGGTCTTATCTTACCACTACCCACTCTATGTCCTAGGTAGGACACCTCTGCCATACCCACCTGACATTTGCTCAGCTTAATGGTCAACCCTGCCCTCTGTAGTCTGCCCAGCATCTCCCTGACATGTCGAAGGTGCTCTTGCCAGGAATGGCTGTAGATGGCTATAGATGGCAATATCATCTAGGTAAGCAAGGGCAAACCCTCCTGCTAGGATATGATATACCAGTCTCTGGAAAGTTGCCGGGGCATTCTTTGTCCTAAATGGCATCTTTGTGCACTCATACAAGCCAAAATGACTCACAAAGGCTGACTTCTCTCTAGCACTGGGAGTCAAGGGCATCTGCCAGTAACCCTTGGTAAGATCAATGGTTGTAAGATACTTAGCCCCACTCAGCTGCTCTAGGGCCTCATCTGTCCTAGGCATGGGGTAAGCATCTGACTCGGTGTGATTATTTAATTTCCTGTAGTCCACACAGAACCTGGTGCTGCCATCCTTCTTTGGCACCAGCACCACTGGGGAGACCCAGGGATTGTTGGACTCTTGAATTACCCCTAGCTCCAAAATCTCCTGTACCTCCTCCCTCAGACTCTGTTTGACTCTCTCAGGCACTCTATAAGGGTCCTGCCAACTAGGCCTTTGGGGTCCTGTATCCACCTGGTGCTGCCCCAGGTGGGTGAACCCTGGTTTCCCAGTGAACATGTCCCCAAATTCCTGCAACACTGCTTGGATTTCTTGAACCTGGGTAGGAGATAGCTGCTGGGACATTGCTACCCCTTCCACTGAGGTATCAGCCCAACCCTCACTGAGGAGATCAGATATCCCTCAGACTCCTCCTGCAATCCACTGAAAATGCTCAGCACAAGGACCTCCCTATCATGGTAATGTTTTATCATGTTAACATGGTACAATTTGTACCCCTGCCTTCTGCCTAGCAGTTCCACCATGTAGTGAACATCACTTACTTTTCTTACCACCTTGTAGAGTCCCTCCCATGCTGCTGTCTGACAGGGATGAGAACCATTACCTGCTTCCCCACAGCATACTCTCTAACTCGAGCATTCCTGTCATGCCACACTTTTTTCTGTTGTTGGGTTCCTGGGCCAAGCCCATGAGTTCCCTGAGCCTTGTCCTGAGGTTTAGGACGTATGCCACAACAGACTTCTTGTGAGACTTGCACTCACCTTCCCACTTATCTCAAATTAAATCTAGAGGTCCCTTCACCCTATGCCCATCCTGCAATTCAAAGGGTGAAATACCTGTGGATTCCTGGGGAACCTCTCTGTAAGCAAACAACAGATGGGGCAAATATTTGTCCCACCCCCTCTTAAACTGATCTGCAAATGCCCGTAACATGGACTTGATTGTAGAGTTTGACCTCTCAACAAGACCATTAGTTTGGGGATGGTAGGGGGTGGTCTTCATGTGCTTCACCCCACAGGACTTCCACAGACAAGCCGGCAGGTCTGACATGAAATTGGCACCTCTGTCAGCCAGTATTTCTTTTGGGAAACCAACCCTGCTGAAACTCTCTAACAAAGCATTTGCCACCTTCTCTGCCTCAATGGAGGACAAAGTCACTGTCTCAGGGTATCGTGTAGCATAATCCACTACCACTAGGATATACATTTTCCCTGTGTAACTTGGGGTACTCAGCGGACCCAAAATATCTGTAGCTACCCTATGAAATGGCTTCTCAGTCACAGGCAAAGGCATCAAAGGAGCTCTCACCTTATTGCCTACCTTGCCTACCTTTTGGCACTGCTCACAAGTCCTGCAGTACCCTGTTACATCTCTGGAAATTACAGGCCAATAGACGTTCTGCATAATATGCCTCTCTGTGTATGTTTTATGCCCATATGACCTGCAAAGGGAATATCATGGGCTATGGCTAGAAATGCCAGATGGTAGACTCTAGGCACTACCAACTGCTGTGCTCTCTCACTTTCTAGCCCTCCCTCAGGGGTCCACTCTTTGTACAGTAATCCTTTGTCCCAGTATACAGATTCCCTCTATCCTTAAGAATTAGGTGCCTCCCTAGCTACCTGCCTCATCTATCTTCACCCGATCTTCACACAAGGTATTACAGCAGCTGAAAGCAGCTTATAAAATTTCAAACTACTTTTCCACCAATTCTAGACATGCTATTGCCATAAAAATCTGCAGAGGTTCTCCACTAAAAGAATACAGAGGCTAAATAACATGTCCTGTGAAAACCACCTCAAGGCCCTATCCATGTATTCTCTTTTCTATAGTCAGTTGAGGGGAGATCTATGCCTAGCATACAATGATACAAATCATTGTCAGACCCCACCCTGATGGATCTCCTACATATCTACATAACAACAGCACCATTAGTACTTGTTTTAAAGACTTAAACATTGCTTGTGATATAAATAGGACCTGCTGGAGAGAGAGTTATATATCCCAGAGACTATCCCTTTTCTTGAGCAGGATCCACATCGATGTGAAGCAGAGTTCCTCCCTAACCCATTTAAAGTGTAACTTGGACAAATGGATAGGGAACAGGAAATTCATCCCTGGTTTGGCAACTGTGTCTATAAAGGACACAGGCAGCATGTAAATGGTTCATCTGATAGGCACCTGCTTGTAAAAGTTTCATTTCCCAAGCCCCTGCTTACACTTATTAAGGGTACCAGAACTTGTCCGAGATTTGGGATGCATGGCAAGCTTAAAAAGGCCCTTGCATTCATTAGCCTAGTACATACTTATGAACCTATAAACATGTAATTGCTACACTTTAATACAGCCTCCCCATTAATACCCTACTCTCCATACAAAACACAGCTCTGTTTCAAACTGAGAATAAAATAATTACCTTTGCTAACTTAGCCACAAGTTAAAGCATCCCTGTCATATTCTAAATTCCATTAGGTAGCTGCTAGTTACTGCAAGGGCCTCACTTTTGTGCAATACCTTCGGATGCACATAGCTCAATGAGTGCTATTGTCTATCAGCACTTTGTTAAATACAATTCAGAAACTAAATCTATACACTTAGAAGCAACAAGGGCACTCTGTTATACAGGATACCTTTCTATACCTGACAATGTTAAGGATACTCCTGTCATTCACCGCATCTCTCAGAGAATGCCTATTCCCAGAAAATAACTGCAATAGCTGCAAGTGCACTGGTTAACTCACACATGCATTGGCAGACATATCACATTTAGCTCACTGCCTGTCTGTACATATTCTTACCCTTTATTAACCCATAAAGCAAACATTTATGTCATTTAAAAAAGGGGATCACAAATGCTACCTGCTAGATAAAAACTTGCTTTATATTGTTTTGACTTGTATTTAACTGTCTTTTTATATGCTGGTTGTTTTCATTTTCAGTATTGCAGGGTTATTGTACACAGGGATATGGAGGGATGTCCTTCTTTGTTAAACAATGTTCTTGTGGCTTTTTTGCATTTGCTATTTAGGTATCATGATACTGTGAGTTACTCCTTGTGAGTTTATCCTAGATGTGTTTTTATTATATGATATTGATATAACAGCTGTTTATGTGCTCTACTGTTTTATGTTTTCTTCTATGTATGCCTTGCCTCTGTGGCCTGGTTTGTTGCTGAAAAGAGTCCACAGACAAGTTGACTTAACTAGTTAACAAAGAATTAATATATTTTAGTTTTTAACAAATTAATTCAATGTTACTTTATTGTGCAAAAAGTGAATATCAAGAACTACAAATACATTTTAGTCAATTTGAATTATTTTCCCTTTTAAATGCCTTATAGTAGACAACTGTAACATTTGTAGAAGTGTGTTTTGCTTATCATGAGACGTTTCCCTATGAAGCACAGTACAGTCAAATAATAATTTCATAAAAAGTTATCTGTATTGATATTGTATAACATAGATTAATGGTTACACTTACAATAATTTTGAAAAACATGTACCTATAAAACAATTTGCAGTCTTATGAAATATTTTAATTAATTTTAAAAATGTAAACAGTAAACCAATATTATTACAACAGCAGTGAAGCATACAGTATTAAAAGTCAAATAACATTGTAAGTTATATACATCACTAATTCCAGAAACTCATAAGGGAACTATTCAATCAATACTAGGGAATGTGACTAATGCATTGTAATAAACATCAAGTAATATTCCTGAAATAGATCTTCAATGTACTTTCTCGTATTCACTTTTAGAGGTATTGTTAATAGTATCATTTGCTAGCATATGAAAACAAAGTTAAATCATAGTGACTGATAACAGCAATATGAAACTGCAATTCTTGAATGTCTTTGTGAAAATACCTCGTGGACTTTGAAACAAGAATGGATAAAACACAACTTATGACTTTTTCATATCTTTGTCAGTGTTATTTACTCAGATAATTTGAGTTAATTCACAAGCAATTCTGAATAGATTGCAGGTCGTCAAGCAGTCACAAAAGACTAAAGCATTATTGATTTCACAAAATTTAACAATGTAATGACTTAAAAACAGGGTCATTCCTGTGACTAAACTATATATGTGTATGTATATGTGTGTATGTATATATATATATATATATATATATATATATATATATATATATATATATATATATATATATATATAAAGTACATTTATATTCTATAGTAATTTCTTTACATTTTTTTAAAACAAATTTTTTATAGTTCTCATATTTTTCGTTTAAGTATGTGAAGAAGTTAATCCCATTAGACTCTTTTCCATTAAGATCAAGGAATGAAAATACAGAAGACATTGATATAAAAGCTAATAGGTGACAGGAATGAAATCATGCATTTATGGGTACAATGGTTGATAGGTAATTAAAATTACCTCAAGAATGAAGATCAAGTGTCAATTTTATGTATTACTGTGAGAAACATGAAAGAATAAGTAAATATTCTTACTGTAGTTGGAAATTACTGTACAATCTGTTAAATTTTCTGCTGCTTCCATTTCATGTTTTTGGTGAAAATGCCTTACTGTGTAAGTAGAGAGAAAAATACATTACCTGCTGCCTGTAGCCCATGCAGTGAAACACCTCACTTGCTGCGGTCAGCCTCATTGTATAATAAGGACAATTCATAAATTGTTATACACATACATTGAGGTTGCATTATAAATATCCACTACATGTGACAATTTTTTTCTGCTAGTGTTCACTTGGTAGCACAGTTTGAATATTTAGTAAAATAGCCAGTTCTCTGAAATTGATTGAGAGAGTCATTACTACAGTCCAAAACTCCCAAGTGCAATTAACCACTTGTGCACTGGATGTACAGTTTATGATTTTGCTAAAATAGCTTCTTGATGTGACTGGCAAAATAGCAGTATTAGTGGCATGGCTGTACAACTGTAATATGCTATACAGTCACAGTGGATTGTCCTCAAAGGCTGAAAGGTTGATGCAGATAATCACATCTCAGTGTCTGAAACTGGGTTTCTGTTTTGTAAGAGGAATGCAAATATGAGTGGCTTTGTTGAAGTCATTATGATGCAGAATGCTCTGCAGTTGCACATCTATTTAAATATATATCTGTATCTATCTATATATTTATACCTTTATATATGTATATCTAGATATGTATATATTTGGAATACTTTTAAATACCATATTTTCAGAATCCCAAAGACCAAAATATCAAGACAGGAATGCCAAAATCTCACAATACTGAAATTTACAACAACAAAGCCCAGAATACTGAAAGTTTAGAATGCTGAGTGTGATAATGAAATATAAAGTGTTGCTGTTGGAATACTGATATTACAGTAGGAAGTCCTTATTTAGTGCTCATAAACGAGGTGTGTCTCTTTAAATTTGTATAGGAAGCATGTGAACAAATATGGCAGGCATTTCTTACACTCCTGCCATGTAGTGCATGGATGTGTGTACCATACTATAAGGTAAGAAAAAGGCATATGCCTTTTTCCCCACTATAGTGTGATTATGGTTGCCACCTTTACAAATGCCCAAAGTGGGACATTTTCTGCAGAAATGTCAGATTGTCCAGGACAAAACGTACCCACGTCCAGTGCAAAGTACAGAACTTTATTTTTTTGCACAAATAAAAGCTTATTCTAGTAACATTTGATTTGCCTATGCTATTTCACATAACATATAGCTATTTCATATACAAACAACTGTTTTATGGAACTATTAAAGAAAACTTAGGAAATATTTTTGTCCTGAAATCTCAGGACATTTGCTATTTTTTTCAAATTTTTTCACAGGACACAATTGCCGAAGGAGAGACTGTCCCTTGCAAAGTTGGACAATTGGTAACCCTAAGTGTGATTCCAGAAATGGTGTATATAGTTAGGGGGTAGCCTGTTTTACTAAAGGAAGGTAGTAAGTAGTTATTTCATTTTTATAAAGAGTTCTTGTTTGTTTTCAAACATAAACAATGTTGTTTTGTTTTTGTATAGTGCTGCTTTGGTGTAGGGAGCTGTATGTAAGGTTTGGATTGTATTTAAAAGTAGATCTACATATACATACACACATATAATATATATATGAATTGAATTGAATATTGTGGGTTCTTTGTCTCTACAGAGAGCTTGTTAGAAGTGCAGCCATTGGTAGCAGTGGTTTCATTTCATTGATATTCTGTGTTTAACTCCTAGCCTAGGGGGTTGGCCTTGGCATATAAGTGTTACATCTTGTGTTATTTCCGCTAAAATATCTGAGCTTTGGCTGGCTAAGATCTACCTGCAATCAAGTGCAGTTTCCTCCTTCTGTTGTAGAGTTTGTTTATGGCAGGAGACCACCAGATTGGCTTCATCAGAAATCTGTAGAGGATTTTTAACAATGTACTTATATAATATTATGCAAATTGTTTAACTGATGTAACAGTGACGTGTCTGTGGAGTTGAGTAGGTTACCTGATCCATTTTAAGATGCATTTGATGTTCAGGTTTCTATTCAGCCCTGGAAAGCAGCCTGCCCCTTGTTCAATTTGCCATTTTAATTCTTTAAATTCCAGGGAAGTGCTTGATTCACTACTGAATGTTGTGACATTTTCTAACACTAGAAAGTTGAACCTAGGGGGATTTGAGCATACTTTAGTGTGTCTGGCAAGTGGGTTGGTGTTGTCTCCTCTGCGGATAGTCTGATAGTGTTTTTTTATTCTATTGCTGAGCTTTCTTGTGGTCATCCCTATGTAGAACGCCACGCAGTGTGTGCATTTGCTTAGGTATACCACATTGGTGGTGTTGCAATTGTAGCTTTCTTGGAAGGAGATTGTTTTTTTTTTTCCCTGTTGGCCACGTTTATCTTGTGGCCTATGATTATAAATTGGCAGCATATGCATTGTTTGCATAGTTGTGTGCCTGGGGTTTTGTCTGCGTTGTAGCCCTCTGCTCTTTTCTTGCGTTCGAACAGGGTTTTCAGGGAGTTTGTCCTTTCATAAGTGAAGTCTGGGTGATTACCCAGGACTTTTTTGAGTTCAGGGCTACATTGTAAAATTCCCCATTGTTCTTTATTGTGTTCTTGATGATCTCTGCATGAAGAGAAATGGGGATGGGGAAGCATGGCCATTGGTTATCTTCTTCACTGGCTTCTTTGTCGAAGCCATAGATGAGGATAGGTTGATGCCTGGTGTATCTGTTCATGGACACTTCTTTTGCTCTTCTCTCTACTAGTTCCCTAGGGTAATGCTTCCCTGTGAATAGCTTGGCTAGGGCATTTCTTTCTGTCTGGTATTGCTCATCTCCACTGACTATCCTGCTGAGCTGGACAAATTGTCCCTTGATAACATTCTTTTTCATGAAGGATGGGTGCTGGCTTCTATAGTCCAGCAGGTTGTTTCTGTGGGTAGGTTTCGTGTAGAGCTTAGATGTGAAGGTTTGATCTGTCTCATTAAGGGTTAGGGTTATATTTAGGAAGTTAACTTTGGTTCCTGACCCTGCAATTGTAAATTCCAGGAACTGGATGTTTTTTTTCTGATTTCCTGTAAGAGGCTGTTTAGTTCATGGGGGAGTGCCTTCCAGAGCATAAACATATTGTCTATATAGCATTTCTGCATTGCTATCTGTTCATAGCCTTTGAGCTTGGTGAAGGTGTCTGCCTCCCATGAACTTAGTATGAGGTTTGCATAGGAGGAAGCCATTTTGGCTCCCATGGCTACTCCTTTTAGCTGTCGGTATATTGTTCCTTCAAAGGAGAAAAGTTTGTTCTCCAGCACTAAGTTAAGTAGTGTGCATAGGGTGTCTGCTCTTTCTGGGTCAAGGTTTCTGTGCTTTGTAAGATACTTTTTAATTAGTGCTGTGCTTTCTTTGTGTGGTATGCTTGGGTAAAGTGCCACTATGTCTATTGTCACTAATGTTCTTATTTTGCTGTTACCTGTTTGTAGTTGGGAGATTTCATTAAGAAATTCCCATGAGTCCTTTAGCTAGAATTCTGAGTGTTGGACTATTGGACTGAAATAGAAGTCCAGTAGCGCTGAGATGTATTCTATTTTTGTTCTCCTGGAAGATCTATGTGTCTCAGTGGTGGGTCTGCTGTATTTCTGTGCATTTTCGGGATCCCGAACAGCTTACCTACTTCGGGGGATTTGACTCTCATGAAGTTAAATTCTTCTCCTGAGATTTTGTTAAGGTATGCTAGTTTATCTAACATTGCATCTATGAGTTGGAATTTGTTTAGGACTTCCTCTTTGGTGATTATGCAGTAGCTTTCATCTTTGGAGAGCACTTTCTGCATTTTGGAGACATACATGGTGTTGTCCATGATGACGACTCCTGCTCCTTTGTCTGCTTTCAAACTTTAAAGTGTTTTGAGTCACATATTTTTTGGAGCACTTCTTTTTCTTGTCTATGCATGTTAACCCAATTGCCTTGGGGTTTCTTGCTTAGTATGGTTCTAATGTCTTGCTCACATGCTTTGGAGAAGACACTGATATGGTTGTTCAGCATTGGGTTAAACAGGCTGCCTCTTTTGAGAAGGGGGGGTCCTGCTGTATAGTCTTCACTTATACATGAATTGTCTAAGGGGCTGTTACTTATGCTGTTTGTTCCTACCCTTGTTGCCTCTGTCTGCCTTGTGCCTAGCCTGCTAATGCTGTTCTCTCTGTTGTCTGCTCTGGGGTTTCTTGTGGTTGGAACATTTTGTGCTAATCTAGCTTCATTATAGTTTCCTTCTCTGTCTATGCTGTCTCTGCGTACTATGGCCTTATGACTGCCTACATCTTCCCTGGTACTTGCTCTGGTAACATTTGCAACATATTTCACATTGGTAACTTTGGCAACGTTAGTAACATTAGTAACATTTGTAGCATTTGTAACTTTTGTAGTATTTGTAACATTTGCAACATTTGCAGTTTACTCATTTCTTCTTGCATTGAGGGCTTTTGCTACCTGCTCACTAATAACATCCTTTGTATCATTTACATCATTGCATTCTACAGTATTCACTCTGACAGCATTATTAGGTTCCCTATTAAAACTGTGTGGTGGTGCTGCAGTAGCATTGTCGCCTCAGAGTAAGACGTCCTGTTCGATTCTCAGCTAGAGCGTCTTCTGTGTGGAGACATGCGTGAATGGGCGTACCTTCGTTGAAGGTTGTGCATCAGAGCTGGCAACTTGGCACGTAAAAATCTACTGCCAATCATTAGCGGTCCAGAGTTTTGCTGTGGCGACCCCTAACCGGGAAAAGCCGAAAGACACAACAACGACAACAACAACATTAAAACCGCGAAGGTCCACTAACCCGAATACGTAAACGTCAACATATATTCATTGAACTGTGAAAACACTGATCGTCCCGAAGTGTGAAATCAGAAATTTCGAATCGTCATGGTTGGCCCTTCTGTGGTATAGCTCCTTAAGGTAAGTGTGTGATAGTTACGGACCTTAGGATTAGGGTGCGGATTAAGGTAAGTGCATAGATGATAATGTCTGTGAGGTTTAGTGTAGGGTTAGAAGTAGGGTTTTGTTAAGTGTATGTGTGTGGATTATTTATTTTGTTTGGGTATAGCTTCTTAGGGTAAGTGTGCGATAGTTACAGACCTTAGGGTTAGGGTGCAAGTTAAGGTAAGTGCATAAATGGTAGTATATGCAAGATTTAGTTTAGGGTTAGAAGTTGGGTTTAGTTTAGGGTTAGAAGTAGGGTTTTGATTAGTGTATGTATGTGGTTTATTTATTCTGTTTGGGTAGGTAGTATGTAGCAGGCGGTGGGGTTGGACAACTATGACGGTTTGAGTTTTTGAATTTCATGCTTTAGGGCATTTGGTGTATTCACAGTTCACATAATATGTGTTGGTGTTTATGTATTCAGTGAATAGGACTTTCGTAGTTCTAATATAGACCCATTAACACCCTCCGTAACTCTGTTGCCATTATTAAACATGTTGCCGTGGTTGCCTTTGTTTGGCTTGTTTGTGGAGTTATTTCTGTACCTTGTTATTGGGCAGTTATTACCCATGTTACCATTGCTATTGCTTATGATTACTTGCTTTGCATTTGCTCTTTCATGTGGGTTTGCCATTGCATTATGTTTGTTCTTTGTGATGCATGCTTGTGTGTTGGCTGCTTGTGGGTCTGTGTTGTTTGTGGGTATGTTATCACAGTTTGGTAAGCCATTAGTGTAAACTGACACATGCGGGTTAGCCATTTGATTAATGTCAGTATGCTCTGACTTGGCAACGTGACTGCTTGTAACGTTCAGTAATTACATTTTCGTTACTTTCCATAATTAAATTTGAGTTAGCTGAGGCATTCAGGTTAACAGGGTATCAGAGACATTCAAGTTAACAAAGATATTCAAGTTATCAGAGACATTCAAGTTATCAGCTAGATTCAAGTTATTAGATACCATTGAGTTATGATTGTACCTTTCTTTCAAGTTAGCGAAGGCTATTGGGTTATGTAAGGAACTTGTGTTATGCATTGGATTACTGGCTGTTGACCATGGCTCTGTATTTGAGGGTATTTCAAGCAGAATATCCTTAAACATTTTATTGTAAAAGCAATGTTTCAGATTGAGTTTTCTGCAGTATAGTTTTAAATCGAGCAGCACGTCTGTACATTTGGCTCTTTGAGCTGGTATAAAGTTAAGACCTTTGTTTAGTAGTTCGACAGTATATGGGTCAAGTGGGGCTCCTGTGAGGTTGTAAACTGTTTACCCTTCGAGACTTTCATATCTGGGGTACTGTTCTGTGCAAGCACTTAGTACAGCGTGTTCCTTCGGTTCCTTGTAGCAGGGGCTGCTTTCCCCCCGTAGGTCCTTCACCCTCTGCCACTGCCTCTACCTCCTCCTGTCAGAGGTCTGTTCAGTGGATCTAGCTGATCTGTGTCTATGGTGCTGGATAAAAAAGGTTGCTCTTGGAGGTGGCTTGTTGTGTTATAATTAGCCATTGGGTTGTGGCTCTGTTGGTAACCAGCATTGTGCGAAGACGTGGGGTTGGGAGGGGTATGGGGGATATGTACTGACCTGTCCGGTTTCTTGAGATTGTTGCTGTTCATGCTATCTGCTGCTGCCATTTGCTGGCCTGGTCTTCTTGGATCTTCTTCATACCATTGGCTGTGGCTTTGCGGTATCTTTTGCTGGTGTCCTGTATCGTTTCTGGTTGCTGTTGTCCTTTCTATATGGCATGTATCTTCTCTGTAAGATATTGTTCTTCCTATGAGTGGTCTGTATATATTACACACACGTTTTATATATACATACATATATATATATATATATATATATATATATATATATATATATATATATATATATACGGGTCTACCTGCTAAAACACCGACAATGAAATCACCGACACCACAAAACCGAAAGTTCAGAAACACAAACCTTCACATGCCCAACAAACCACAATCCTGACAATCAACAAACAAAACAAATCCCCTGTCCAAAATGCACACACACAACACAATCACACCAAAAAACATACAAACCTACACTAAACCTTACATACACAACTATCTATGCACTAACCTTAACCCACCCCTAACCCTACCGTCTGTCACTATCGCACACTCACCTGACCCGCACCCTAACCCTAACTCACGTAATCCGCCCCAACCCTACAGTCCGTCACTATCGCACACTTACCTTGGTGTTCTCAGCATCGGGATTTTCAACTGTCGATTATCTCTGTTGTTGATCTTCCGGTGTCGGTGTTCTCATCGTTGGTGTTGTGAACTTTCAGCGTTATCAGACCTATATATATATATTTATATACATACATAAATACATACGCACATATTACACACACACGCACACACACACATATATATAGGTATAGATATAGATATAGATATAGATATAGATATAGATATAGATATAGATATAGATATAGATATAGACATAGATATAGATATAGATATAGCTATAGATATAGATATAGACTGGAAAAAACTTCTAGGGATGTAGAAGAACAATCAGACACAAACATCTGTTTAACTTTTAGTGGTTTCATCCTTTATTGTTACATAACTTAATCCAAAATTGGATAAAATAATTCAAAAGATCTGAAATGCTCTGTAAAAATTGCTTTTCTGGTAGTCCTGGTATCTTAACATGTGTTGTTTATGAGTATTTTGAAGGACGCTTGGTAAAATTTTGCATAACAGATACTAAATAGTGCTCATGTCGCTGCATTTTGCATGCAAGCAACATTTTTTATTGGATGATATCTACCCAGTGTGTGAGTGTCATGTTCCAGAATGCAATAGTAACTTTGCTCAAATCAAGAAAGAGGCTAAATGTTGTAAGATGCAAAGCTGTGGTGTCCAGTTTGTGGAGAATATATTAAATTAAACACATTTTCCTTTTTCTTTCCCAAGAGACCTTCAGGAGTGCCCACTTAGAATGACCTCTCCAAAGTATAGATTCATGTCAAGCTGTTTTCTTTTCTGATTTCTTCCTTTTTATCTTCACTTTTATTCAGGGTTAAATTAAAGGTTACCTCTTGTTAATGCCCAGTAATTTTATTTGCTAGTTAGGCTTAAAGACATTTATGTTGATTAATTTTGCTTTGTTAAACATATGTGCAGACCAGGTGACAACAATGCTGCTGTTTGATAACGTTTAATGTAATTTTAGTACATAGGTCTGCAGCACCCTATTGATTTTGTAATGTAAAAGAAAATGTTCTTTATTGATGTATTTATTGATTAAAGTTCATGCTTTTAATATTTTATTGCTACTGCTCACATAGTATAGCAGTGGTTTGCTGGGAAGAAGAAAGAGAATCATCATAAACGTGAATCTACCCCCTGTTTCTCTAGTGCTGTATCCATTACAAAGGAATGCATGCCATGCTGGTAACTGCAAATACATTTAAATTCAAAGGATTGTGTGAGAGTGGAACCTTTCCTGTGTTGTGGCTGTACTGCCCTGATGTATATTTCAGGTGCAGTCAATTGGAAATGGGCTCATGAAGTGCAGTTTACTGATGCTGTGTGTAGGGACAGATTTTATTTGGAAGATACAGTAGGAATTTATGTATTTTGATGAGAGTTTGTCTTCACTATTTTGCAAGGTTTAACCCAGCTGCCCTCTCTCGCATATTAACAGTAGAAAAGGATTATTTTCTCTACCTTTTCAAGCAGCTTGAGTTTTGAGTTGCATATCTTGATTGATGTACAGGATGCATAATGCAGTTAGTACCTGGGTGATAGGTGGCCCCATGCCAAACTGGATTTTTTCATATTTCTGCACAGATGTATAGTAACAGAAGAGTTTTCTTGCAGTACATTTAATATTAGTCTGTAATATCATTTAGGGTTTAAGGCAAGACATGTGGATAAAACCTTAAGTTGGATATCCAAAATGTGATTGCTTTATGATAATAGTGAGGTCCATATCCTTAAGAAGAAGCAATGTATCTGGAAAGTGTCAAATGGGATAACATATTACACTGTATTTGGCTATACTGATTTTCTGTTAAGCATGACATGGATGGAGAAAGTCAATGGCTGCCACAAGGAATTACAATGCTCACTTGTCATTACAGCCGAGTGTGCCTTCAGGCATTTCTACAGTTAACTCCTACTGTGCGTCTAGGTGTCAAATATTGCTTGCTCATATTAGCATTAATAATTTCAAAACCATGCTACATACAAGGTATCAAAATATTTTTATTTTGAAGCATACATGATGGTAAACACAATTGTATTGATATTTGACCTCTGCCATTGAGTATTTGTTAGAACTGTAAGGTGATTACTTAATTTTTTTAATGGCTCAAACCACACCCACTGGGAGTTAAAAATATGCACTCAAAAGAGCTGTACTGGAGGGAATGAGTTAAGTGTTAAAAAACTGTGGAGGAAATATGCATCTACTACGACAGCTAGGTCATTCAGAAGGAGGGAGCTTCGCTTGATGCCCTTTTTAGTACATTGTGATGTACTGTTAGAAGAGACCTCTGTTTAGAAGATACAGTTTGCTAATGTTAAGTGTGCTTTGGTGGGGAAACCCTCAGTGAGTGCCTGGCATGGAGAATTGCTACTCTGCAAACTCACAAAGATATCCTCCTCTTAAAGTCTCTCACCAAATGATAGCCTACTTTTCTAAGTATTTCCAGCACTTATATAACAGCCCTTTTAGTGTTGCATACATTGGTCATCTAGATGCCTATCTGTGTTATCTTTCCAAAGTTATATTGTGACAAAATAGTGTTTTGGCACTCACAATTTCTGTAAAGGAAGCAGTTGCTCATACCGATGAACCCTTAGCACCTAAGGAAGTTCCTGGTCTAGATAAGCCCTATCTTCTGACATCTTAAAAAGTCTTTTAAGCTATAACTTTTAACATCTTAGAAAGTCTTTTAACAGCTATCACCCATTTCAAGTTAATATTTTAAGTTGCCAAAGAAAAATGTGAAACAATGGAATATTTTGGTAGCAGATATTATATTTTTATTAAAAACAGGAATGGATCCTTTAATTATAGCATCTTCTTCAGACAGATTTCACTTATTAATTGCAAATCAAAGATTATTTCTATAATGTGTACTTTCTGGCAGGATAAAGAATCAGTCCTCTTACTAAATGCAGCACAAGTGAATTTTAGTAAGAGGCAGCATTCCTTTTTGCAAGCCTAAACATGTAGCACATATTCTGGCAGTAGTTGACATTTGGGGGAAAATAAAATGGGGTTCCTCTTATTACATGCCAAGAAAACCTTATGAGAATTTGGGGAGAGTTCTTCATGCGTATTCTGAACCCAAGTTTTTCCACCTAAATTATGGCTTCATATTTCATCCCTTGACAAGAAACATGTATAGACATGTTTTCTCAGTAAGCTTTGTAAGGTTTAATGGAACACATCAGTGTTGATCTTTGTGCCTATATAGCTGCATTCTTGATTTAGAGCCACTACAGGATGGTATAAAGGAGCATCTGGAATTCCGTGGGATTCATATCCAAGGTAGCATATTTATGCTCTTTGCTAATGTAGGTTATAGCTCCCTACTAAAATGTCAACACTTGTAATGCTGAGTATTGACATACAAAAAAAAGGCAGAAAATATAGCAATAGTCTAAATATCAAACATTACTCTTATTTAAACTTGTTTTGTTGCAGGGGACAAGCCCCCTTGTATCATCTGCACCCTAAATTTATATATGCCAACTCTGATATTACCATACTTCAGGGGAAAAAGAAATATTTTGAGAGCAGCAAATTGCCATCTTTGAGGAAACTAGAGAGAGAGAGATAATATGGAAGTTTCACACTGCAGTGGTAAGACAGAAGAGCACCTCAAGTCAAACACAAGGACTGATATTGAGATGATCATCAAGCCACAGTAACAGAATCTGTACTCTGGATGATGGTCAGCCAAGGAGTGTTATATTTTTGTACTCCGAACAATGATCGGTCAGGGAGTGTTATATTTTTCTACATTAAATGATGATCAGTCAGGGAGTGTTACATTTTTGTATGCTGAACAATGATCGGTCAGGGAGTGTTACATTTTTGTACAATGATTGGTCAGGGAGTATTGTATTTTCTGAAGATACAGAAGACTTTATTGATGTATTATGGGATACAGAAGTTGAAAGAAACTGAACTGATAATCTGGCAAGATTCATAAGGTTTGGTGGAGAGAGGAAGTGTGAAAATTCAGAGGAAAGTCAAAGAGATCCTGCAGTGAAATAGATGACTTACTTAAGGGAGGCATGAGACAGTTTGTTTTGCTATCTGACAAGTCAAGGGGTATGCAACTTTCTCAAACAAGCTGCATTCCTCTGTGGTAGTTCATTATGATAATAGTAGATGGCATAGTAGAGATGTTTCCACAGCAATAAATTGAGAACAAAGCAGCAGAAATTGGTAGCATTTCCTCTGAAGTATTATATATCTGAGATTCAGTAGCTACCATAAATCAAAGGCTCTGCTAAAAAAATTTGGAAGCAACATTGTGGTCAACTAACTATAAACGATTTATGAATGTACCATTCATGAAGAAAGATGATCCTCCTTTTGCTGTCAAAATTATTGCAGAATCACTCTGATCCCACATGCTAGCCAAATTCTTCTCAAGATTATTCATAAGAAAATTCAACCATGTGATGAATAAGAGCTGCCAGAAGTGAAGAGCTGATCTAAGAAACAGTGAGGAAAAAAATACATTGTGTATGTGAGCTGCTTGAATCTTGAATAGGATATCTGTACATTTTTTTTGTTGATTATAACAAGGCCTTCAACTGCATAAACCATGAAAAACTCTGGGATACACTGAGAAGAATGACACCTGATTAGGTCTCATGCACAATTTTTACACTGATCAAAAAACAGCAATTCAAGTATACAATGAGGAATGGAATTGTTTAGAATAAGTCAAGATGCACAAAAAAGCTGTATGTGATCAATTTATATGCAGAAGAAATCCTAAGAAAACCATGATTGTATGAAGAAAATCATGGTATAAAAGTAGAGGAAACACTATTAACAACTTTGATTATGTTGATGCTACCACTTCACTGGGTGAAAGTTAAGATCTGGAATATCTATATATCATGATTGACATGCTTTGCAACTTAGCATGAAGAAGAGAAAGACTGTGATAACTGATACAATCAATAAATCATGCACGATGAAGAATAAATGTGGGATACAGCATCAGGTTACATAGATCAATAATCAAAGTGTGGCAAGCAGTCAAGAAATCTGGTAGTGAATCACTAATACCAGCCACAAAGAATCTAAATAAGATCTTCAAGGGCAGAGATGGACTTTTTCATATCGAGGATATGCTTTTTATAGCTAATGTCATTTAGATGTGAACTTGGAAAATGAAGCATGACAAACAGAAAAGTAATGCCTTTGAGTTATAGTGTTGGTGAGGAGCAGAGCATATACCTTGGATGGTCCAAAAATCAAATAATTTGGTATTGGAAGAGATAAAAACCTAAGTATTTATTGGATATTCAGATTACAGGATTAGTTCTCTAACATATTTCTGACACTCATATCTCTGAGTCCTATAATTATGGAAAAATACAGTAAAAATACAGAAGAACAGCAAATGTTAAGCCTCGTTGTTATTTAAAGATGCTTTTTGTAGGCGGGAAACCTTTTACTTCACCAACATTGGTGGACAAATCCCCATCACCCCTATAATTACATAGACTAACTCAAAGACTTCTTTAGAGAAAAATAAATACTCCAAGGTACAACAATCTCAGATGTAGTATATAAACATATATTTTCGAAATTAAGTCTCATGTTTCAAGAATATGCATTTATCAGTCACAGAATTTAAAATAGTCACCAATAAGACATTGACATTTATTCATCAAACATATCATGAGAAGAGAAAGATCATAATAAAAAAAAACATGCTTGGCAATATTGAATGTCAATATACAAGAGGAAGAACCTCAAAATGACAGCTACAGTGTGTCACTATTACTCATCTGACTGAAGACAGAACACAGTTCACTAAATCTATCCACAGAGTCACCATGAGTTTACATCATCTCCATGACTTGTAACAGCAACAAGTGGAGGGCAGATAGCAGAACTCTTTCCATTGCAATAAAGAACTACAGATCACAGCAATGTGAGAATCTTGTAAAATAACTGATCCTTTGAAGATAGCAAGTAAAAATCTGAGAGATCAGTGCTTCATTAGAGACAGGGATGGTATATATATATATATATATATATATATATATATATATACACACACACACACACACACACACACACACACACACACACACACACACACACACACACAAACACACACTAATATTTCTATAGGTATGAATATATTGTCAATCATTGTCATGCATACAAAATCCAATATGATCAAATTCTCCACTTCTGAACATTGAAAACTAAAAAATATGAACTGGCTCCCCACCTAAGCACCAAGTTCAGTCATTCAATTTATACTGTTACTGGATAGAATTACAGAACTGTTGTTTTAAAAGTGTTTTCTATTGCTGCTACCAAGGATAAGGGAATGTTTATTTGCCAACTTTATTTTATTGTCTCTGTGAATGTTTTGTGTAACTTTACCATACTTACCATGCCATGTGCTAACTCTTGTTTCTCTCCAGCACTTTGTCTCTCTTGCTCCCTTAAGTACCCTGCTCTCCTTGTGCTATTCCTGAACTGGCCTCTAGGAACCTACCTATCTGGTGGTAATGGCCCCTTTCCAAATACCAGCAGCTTCACCTCAGCCTTAATTCCCTGTACCCTCTCTCAAGGAAACAAGAAAAGTATGTTGTTGACTAATTCCTGTCAGTAATACTTTCTACCATAGTACCATTGCTTCAGGGGTCAAAAGCACGCTCTGAGCCAGGACAGCCAGCCGCCTCTACCCCTTCTCTTATTTACCCTAAAACCAACTCACCTCCTAGCCTTCATAGTAACCCCTTTTACTAGTACTCACTTATCAACAGTTAGAATCCAGCTAGCTCCCTCTAATACCTACCTGAAATATAAGACCTGTCTACTAGGTAGCACCCTTATCCCAGTCTTTATCTCCTACTTACCCTTTGTTATTCTTAGTTACTTACCTTAATATTTCCGAAGTCCCAGACCTGATTTTATTACTCTCTCTTCACCCTTTACTACTACTGTTTACAACTACCTTTTCTAGGCTCACTTATCACTGTTATTACCCACTTCTGACTTATCTAACTTACTTTCAGTAGCCAGTATTGCTGATTTTTTCTTCTCTAGCTGCTTCATTACCTGTGTCTACCCATTCTGTTCACCCTGTGGGGGTCACTCCTCTCCCCTAATCTACCCCCAATTCCCACCCACCCCAGGGGTTCTACTTTTATACTACTTAGCCACACCCCTTCCCATTCCCACTAATCTCAAGGAACTTTACCATTGGCCATCATCTCCTATTCCATCCTTCTCTAAATACTCCCTATCTCTCCTACCACACCGTCCACCTCTCCCCATCCACACCTAGTATACTTACATACCTACAACAAGACACCCAATGACTAATCCATCCAAATGTATAAACTACCCATCCCAGCACATTTACAGCTATTACTTGTACTTATATTTCTACCACCTTTAACTTTTGCCTACTTACTTACCACCTATGAACACCCATTATGTCCACACCTTCACGACTCTAATAAGCTAACCAACTCTCCTTCCCTACCTATCCTGTACAACCATGTTAACATAACATCTACACCCATCTATTACTAGCAAAATATCATAGAATACTCCACATTAGATATAACACTCTCAACCCAGCCACAGGTCCCAAGCCCGGATAAATGGGAAGGGTTGCATCAGGAAGGGCATCCAGCGTAAAATTTTGCCAAATCATACATGCGGACAACAGTACAGCTATACATACCGGATTGGTCGAAGCCTGGGTTAACAACGACCGCCACCAGTACTGTTGGACAACAGGGTGCTAGTGGAAATTGGGCTACTGTTGGCCGAAGGAAGAGAAGAGGGAAGGCATTCCCAAAGGCAGGTAAAGGCTAGGACTGTGATAGTGATGGTTGGAACTTTGAATGTTGGCAGTATGACTGGTATAGGGAGAGACCTAGCTGATATGATGGACCGAAGGAAGGTTGGTATACTGTGTGTGCAAGAGACCAGATGGAAGGGGATCAAGGCTTGGTGTATCGGAGGCACATTCAAATTATTTTATCATGGTGTGGATGGGAGGGGAAATGGCGTAGGGGTTATCCTGAAGGAACAGTATGCTAAGAGTGTTTTGGAGGTGAAAAGAGTGTCAGATAGAGTGATGTTTATGAAGCTGGAAATTGATGGTGTAATGATGAATGTTGTTAGTGCATATGCTCCACAAGTTGCGATGGATGAAAAAAAAAGATTTTGGAGTGAGTTGGATGAAGTGGTGATGACTTTACCCAAGCGTGAGAAACTAGTGATTGGAGGAGATTTCAATAGGCAAGTTGGTGAAGGGAACAGATGGGATGAGGAAGTGATGGGTAGGTATGGTGTTAAGCAAAGGAATGCAGAAGGTCAGATGGTAGTGGATTTTGGGAAAAGGATGGACATGGCTGTGGTGAATACGTATTTTAACAAGAGGGAGGAGCATAGGGCGACATACAAGAGTGGAGAAAGATGCACACAGGTGGATTATAGCTTATGTAGAAGGGCCAGTCTGAAGGAGATTGGAGACTGTAAAGTTGTGGCAGGGGAAAGTGTAGTTAGGTAGCATAGGATGGTGGTTTGTAGGATGACATTAGTGATCAAGAAGAGGCGGATGGTTGTGAGGGCAGCACCAAGGATCAAAAGGTGGAATTTGAAAAAGGGTAATTGTGAGGTGGAGTTCAGGGAAGAGTTAAGACAGACACTGGGTGGCAGTAAAGAGTTACCGAATAGCTGGGTAACTACAGCAGAGCTAGTAAGGGAGATGGCTAGAAAGGTGCTTGATGTGATATCTGGAAAGAGGAAGGAGGATAAGGAGACCTGGTGGTGGAATGAAGAAGTACAGGACAGCATACAGAGAAAGAGGTTGGTGAAGAAGAAGTGGGATTGTCAGAGAGATGAAAAAAGTAGACAAGAGTATAAGGAGATGAGGTGCATGGCAAAGAGAGAGGTGGCGAAGGTTAAGGATAAGGCATATGAAGAGTTGTATGAAAGGTTGGATGCTAAGGAGGGAGAAAAGGACCTGTACCAATTGACTAGACAGAGGGACCAAGCTAGTAAAGATGTGCAGCAGGTAAGGGTGATAAAGGATAATGAGGGAAATGTACTCACAAGCGAGGAGAGTGTGTTGAGCAGATGGAAAGAGTAACTTTGAGGGGCTGATGAATGAAGAGAGTGAGAGGGAGAGAAGGTTGGATGATGTGGGGATAGTGAATCATGAAGTTCAGTGGATTTGCAAGGAGGAAGTATGGATAGCTATGAAGAGGATGAAGAATGGAAAGGCTGTTGGTCCAGATGACATACCTGTGGAAGCATGGAGGTGTTTAGGTGGAATGGCAGTGGAGTTTTTAACTAGATTGTTTAATGAAATCTTGGAAAGTGAGAGGATGCCTGAGGAATGGAGAAAAAGTGTTTTGGTACTGATTTTTAAGAATAAGTGTGATGTGCAGAGCTGCAGTAACTGCAGAGGGATTAAATTGATCAGTCACAGCATGAAGTTATGGGAAAGAGTAGTGGAAGCTAGGTTAAGAAGGGAGGGGATGATTAGCAATCAGCAGTATGGTTTTATGCCAGGAAAGAGCATTACAGATGCGATATTTGCTCTCAGAGCATTGATGGAGAAGTACAGAGAAGGTCAGAAGGAGTTGCATTGTGTCTTTGTGGACTTAGTGAAAGCATATGACAGGGTGCCTAGAGAGGAGCCTTTCTTTGCCTTGGCTAGGTTGTGTTAATTGGCTCCTGGCTAGTGGGGCCGGTTCTTTTGTGCTTTTAAAAAAAAAGTTGTCTAAGGTTGTATCTTCTGGTATTTAAGCCCTAACTTTGAGAGGATTTCTGTCTATATACACTGAGCAGAGTGGAGGAGGGGCGTTGACTACAACTTTGATCTGAGATATATAAATATCCTGTTTTTTTGGATTATTTATACTGATTATTGTTTCTAGCAATTTATATATATTTATATATATATATATATATATATATATATATATATATATATATATATATATATAGCACTTTTTATTGCCTGCTGCGTATTTTTTAGTGTCTTTTTTTGCTATTAACTAATCTGCATGGGTAACTGATTTGTTTGCAGTTAAAAGCATTCTGTAGATTCTCTGCTTCTTCATCTGTTTAAAAACTTTCATTTTGTGGCTTTCTGTAGTGTTTACTGTCTAAAGAGTGTAGGCTAATAGCTTTAGTATTGGTCCCCACCCTCCCTCCTTGTTCATGTCTTGCTGTTACACTTGGTGGCTTTGCAGTTGCCCGCCCCTACTGTAAATTTGATCTGGGACACTCCTCCCAGTCTAGTGTCATTAGCTCATTCTATTTAATACAGAGAGAACATCTGAGAAGGCCTTCTGTTTCTCCTTTTTCCCTTTCAAAAAACAAAAAAAATTGCCTGAATCTCCTTGTGTTCTGACTGTGCTTCTCAAACATTTTGGAAATATAGAGTATATTTTAGAGCATGTATTATAACTGTAATTTCCTTAATATTGCTACAACTCAAGTGCTCTAGGTTGCACTGCATCTGAATTGTTTGTGTGTTTTAGCTGCTTTTCTGTATATATAGACTTCTCTGTATATGTAGACTAACTACTTATTCTGCTGAATACTGCCTCTTAAATCGTTTTTCAGTTGTGCACTTGCCTTGCTTCATTTAAAAAAAATTTAAATTGCTAATTTTGTAGAGTTTTAATTGCATTTACTGTTTAGGACTACACACTCAAGTGTGTTAGCTGTTTCTGTGTTTATTTACTGTATTATTGCATTGTTTAGCCTGTTTTAACAAAAAAAAATACTATCTTGTTTGCTCATTTCCCACCTTTCCTAGCCAGTCCATATCCCAGGCTTTACTTGTCTCATGACTTTATTTTCTGTGTTCAGTGTTACCCAGACCTTGCTGTGATAGAGGGAAGTCCTACTGCTTACCAGTGGAAGCGGTGAGCACTGTACTGCCTATCTAACACTAGAGGAGTGGTTTCCAGCTTTGAAATTTTAATTTTATTAGACTTTTTGGGCTGATTTCTATCCCTTTCAACTTTCTGACTTAAAAACATGTGTGTTTGCACATTTTTTGCATCGTGCAGCACTGCAAGGCTACAGATAAACTATTCCAGGTGCCAGAAAGTCTGTTCTTCAAATTTTCCCTTAGAACTAGCTGGTTTCTCAGTAGTAGCACTAAAATCTAAACCCCTGTGACCACGACCGGCCTTAGGCATAGGCGAACTAGGCGATCGCCTAGGGCGCTGTACAAGAAGGCCTCGTAAAGGGCGCAATTTGTGTTTATTTATTTTAATTAATTTACTGTTCTTATTATGCAAATGCATAATAAGAAAGTAAATTAATTAAAATAAATAAACTATAGGGAATCATAGCCCTTTTATTTTACATTTGTTGAAAGGCTAGTCCTTATGATCAGCTGGATAATTTCCATTTTCAAAATGTGGAGGCCCAGGGAACTCCACAGGTTTTAGATGAGTAAAGAAAGGCAACAATGCATACATTTTAAAGTACATAATCACCATATAGTTTTTCTCACTAGATATATAAAAGCTTTGTACTGCTCTGTGTGCATTATTATGATGTAAAGCAGTTAAGGGTGTAGTAGAAAATACAGTTTTACTAAAAGAAAACAGGTAAAAACAAATAGCCTATAATAAATTATATATTCTCCTTTTTTTTTTTAGAACAGTTGGATAATTTAGTCATTTGAAATAGCAGGGAAAGACTCTAGTGAAACTTTACATTCCTGTAGGGAAGTATGGCTGAAGAGCTGTCATTTAGTCTCTGATTGGTCCTCTAATAGGTATGTTTCTTATATGATCAGTCATATCAACTTCCTAGGCTGATATGATATCTCAGAACCATTCCAGTCAGGCAAAACTTGACTTGAAACGCTACAGGAGCAGAGCCAAAAGTTGTTAAGATGTAATAGAAGTTGTTTTTTGAAAGTTGAAAGGAGTCTAGTGAGGTAATGTGAGGTTATTCCATATTTTCCTATGGAGTTTGAAAATAGACAGTTACCTTGAATTCATTGTGGTGTTAGTGACTTGTATCTTTCGCTGTAGAAACTGTTTCAAGCTTTTTGGGAGTAAGGAGGTTACTGAGAGCTGGTGTTTTTGTTGGTTGATAAAGAATGTTATGTGTAATTAAGAGTTGTTGATAGATAAGCTTGTTAGGTAGTTCTAACCATTGTAATTGTTTTAAGTTATTACAGTGGTGAGTTCTGTACTGGGATGCTGTGGCAAAACGGGCTATATTATGATAGGATGTAGTTAGTTTTTCAGGTTACCTTTAGAGAGATTGGTGTAAATAGAGGAAGCATACAGTAGGGTGGAGATAAGATGTGATTGAGCTAAGGTGGTCCGTGCTTCTGGAGTAAGGAAGGGTTTTATTCTGTACAGTGAACCTATCTTTTTATTTACTGCTTTTATAGTGTTATTGATATGACAATCATAGTTAAGATTATTATCAATAGTAACACCAAGCAGTTTGGTAGTAGAGTCTGGGGAGATAAGAGAATTGTCAGCTGCAGTAATAGTAAAATTTAGTTGAGGAGATTTGTGGGTAGGTGAGAATAGTAATAGTTTTGTTTTCTTGGAGTTGAGAAGGAGACATCTTTTGAGAACCATTGTTCAACGGTTGAAAAGGTAGATTGTGTGAGTGACTGGAGTTCAGATTGGGTGGGAGCTGTACAGATGATGGTAGAATCATCTGCATATTGTATGCAGGTAGTGTTATGGATAGATGATTGAAGATCATTAATAAAGATAGAGAATAAGAGTGGGCCTAATATTGATCCTTGAGGTACTCCTAAGGAGATAGGTAGTAGAGCAGATAGAGAATTTTTCCAGAGTACTGCTTGTTGTCGGTTTTCAAGGTAGGATGAGAACCACGTTAAGGAGGAAAAATCCAAGGCAAGTGAGTTTAGTATGTGTAGGAGAAGTTTATGGTTGACCATGTCGAAGGCTTTTGACAGGTCTAGGAAAAGAGAAGCAGTTAGTTTGTTATTATTACGGTTACAGTTTATTGTGTTAGTAAAGGAAAGTAGTGCAGTGGTCGTACTATGTGAGGGTCTAAATCCATGTTGAGTGTTTGCTAGTAGGTTATTTTGAAGGAGATGGTTAAGTAGTTGTTTGTGTATACATTTTTCCATGATTTTAGCTAGTGGAGATAATAGTGCTATTGGGCGGTAGTTAGAGAGGTCAGTGGATTTGCCTCCTTTATGTAAGGGTATGATGTGTGATATCTTCCAGATTGCTGGAAAATCACTTTCTTTTATGGATCTGTTTATTAGGATCGAAACAGGGTAGGCTATAGCTTTTGCTGCTACCTGAAGGAATTCAGCAGGAAGCTTATCTGCTGAGGGGTAGTGGGTTTAAGTTTTGTAAGAGAGATTGTATGTAGGAGGTGGGTATGGGTTGAAGTTGAAGGGAAGGAATGACGTTGTTGGTGTTACTTAAGATCAGTTGGGAAGCATCAGGGGATAAATGGCTTGCTAGTGTTTGTATGGAAGTAGTAAAGAAGCTATTGAAGTTATTGGCTATTAAAGAGGGATTATCAGGGTCTAGATTCTGTGGGTTAGGTGTTACTATTTTACCTGGGGTAAGTAGATGATTGATAGTAGACCAGAACCTTTTGGTTCTTTTTGTGGATTGCTGAAGTTCTACATAGTAGTTCTTTTGTCTGAAATAGTAGCATTTTTGGTTTTGTTTCTCAGCTCTCTAAAGGTTTGATAGTCTGTTGGGTTTCTAGAGGAGCGCCATTTCTTCCAAGATGTATTCTTAAGCCTGATCTTTTGTTTAGTATTAGAGGTAAGCCAGGGTGCTGTTCTGGTCTTTATTCTAATGGTACGACTTGGGGCATGGTGGTTTAGGATTGTAAGGAATGCTGAGTTGAAATATTCTATGGCTTTGTTGAGAGAGAGGTGCTTTAGAGGGGTCCAATTGTATTGTGAGAGTTCTGTTTGAAATCTTTGGGGATTAAATTGTTTCTTTGAATATAGTGTTCTATGTGAGGTAGGTAAGTTTTGATGAGTTTTAGCTCTAATGACATATGTGAGGGAGTGATCGCTAAGGTCATCAGGAAGGATGCCAGTTTTGTAGCTTTGTGAGGGGAGTTTGTAAGAACCCAGTCTAAGGTGGTTTCTTTTTGCTTGTTTTATTTATTCTAGTGGCACTATCAATTAGTTGTTTGAAACCAAAAAGGTTTAAATGGGAAGTAGGGTTAGCATTGTTACAAGATTTCCAGTCAATGTTAAAGTCTCCAAGAAGTAGTGTTTCTTGGGGAGGTAATTTGAGAGTTGTTCAAGAAGTTGTTCTAATGTGGGGATATTATTTCCTGGAGGCAGATAAGCACAAATGATGTTTATTGATTTAGTAGTATTAATTTGAACTCTAGAGCAGATTATTTCGACATTATTGTTTTGGGTAAGAGCAAGGTCAAGAAGAGTAAGCTTCAGGTTAGATTTATATAGGATAGCTACTCCACCTCCTTTCTTGGAGGTGCGATCAAGTCTAACAATGTTATATCCAGGTGGGGTAATTTCAATATCTTTAATAGATGGTTTTAGCCAGGTTTCTGATAAGCATAGAATGTCAAAGTTGTGTACTTCTAGTAGGCTGTATTTGACTAACTTTATTACAGATACTGCGATATTTAGGTGGGCCAAGGATAGTATGTTTGTAGTTATAGTTGATGGAGGAAGGAGAGCTTTTATATGGTGACTGTGTGTTTCAGTAGTTGTAGGTTGAGGGCCTGGATTGGGGTGTATGTCACCGTCCTGAAGTAGATGGAGTAGTAGACCATAGTTTTTGGATATGTGTTTTAGAGATGTGTCAAATACTTTCTTTGATTTAGTTTTTAGTAGTTTACAATGAAAGAGTCTATGGTATTTGGGAAGTAGATATATGGTTTGTGATGAGGTAGGTAAATAGGATGAAGGTAGGTATGTTGTAGGTGTACTAGTATGTTTTGAGGGAAGTGAGAGAGAAATAGTTAAGGAGTGTTCATAGGAGGTTAAGAAGCAGGTAGTAATGAGAAGGAATAATAGTAAGAAGGTGATAGGTAGTTTAAGTTGTGAGTGGAGGATAGTTGTAGACATGATAAGATAGTTGTATGTGAAGTAGGGTTTCCTGATATGTTGTAGAGGGTGTGTGGTGGGAGTAGGGGTAGAGTGGAAGGGGCTGTAATGGTATAGGACTTTAGTGAGATAGTGGTGGGTTGGTTAAAGTGGTATGTAGGTGTGACTAAGTGAAGGAAGTTACACAATCTGTGAGACTGTGAATTGGATAGGATAGCAGTAGTAGGAGGTGTGGCTTGTAGAAATATAAATGTAGGACCCTGGGGTGGGTGGGATATGGGGGTAGGCTGGGGAGCGGGGAACACAAAGTAGGCCAGAGAAGAGTGAAAAAAGTAGCAGGGAAGGGAGGGGAAATCAGGCAGGAGAAAGTATCCCCGGGGGAGGATGAGACAGAGAGGTAAAGGAGGAAAAGGATTAATATAAGGAGGGAGAATAAAGTGTAAGGCAGAAGTCAGTACTAATATCCCAAATAGGGATGAGAAAAGTATAACATCTAGTGGACAAAGTAGTAGTGCAGTAAGCAAACAAGGAGCTACCAGGCGTGGAGCTGTACTAGAAGGGGGAGAGAGGATAGCCTATGTGGCCATCCGAGGAGACTGTGAGGGGAAATGAAGGAGTAAGGAGGGGTAGCTGCTGGCTGCTTAGCTAGTGGCAGTCTGAAAGTTTAGCAGGAACATTTAGTTAAAAACGTAATATAGCATGACTAGGTAGACATACTCTTTTTTCTGGTGGTAGAGGGTGGTAGAAGAAGACAATGTCCTGACCGAGTCCAAGGGTATTCTGTGGGGAACACCCTAATACTGAAATTAGAGGGATACAACCCAGGCAAAGACACAGGGTCGTGGAGGGGATAGCTGTTAGAGGAGGGAGAGAGGACAAAAGATAATGTTAGAGTACAATATTAACATACAGGGTTACAATTCAGAGTCAAAATGCAATAAAAGACAGGTTATGCAACTGGTAAGCAAAGCAACGTTACACATAGTTGATATAACTCTTTAGGATGTACATATTAATGGTGAAAAGTACATTTCAAATAAATAACTGTATAGCTAATAATATATAGAGCCTAGTGTTACAGCAAATCACCACACACACCAGAGTAATGCAGTGAACGCATTCACGTTAACATAAACAATTCAATTGAAACACTTTCCAGTCTCTTTAGGAGGTGTAGATGGTGTAAATAGCAAGTCATAACACGGAACGCTATTGCGTATACAGAAATATGATATGTGAAAGCAATAGGTGTGAGGACTAGGATAGGAGCAGTCCCAATGTAAGGCAAACCTAATAACTAAACGCATTCACTTCTAAGTTAGCAACAAAGTCAAGAGCAGTCACTTTAAAAGCTAGCCAAACTATCTAAAATTATTCACATTTGCACAGCCCGTAAGTACTCATAGGTTGGAACAGCACAGCATACAAAACCAGCATTTGCGTGAGATGTAAAGGGTTCCTATACCAGCTTAAGCAGTATCGGTATCAGTATCAGAGGGGTCCCACTTATGTAGCGCTACCTGAAAGCTAAACGATTCGCGCAGATAGCTGAGCAAAGATCCACGTGCTACAGAACCAATGCAGACAGTAGCGGAGTAGCATTACAAGAAAGACTATACTAAACGCATTCGCGTTAATCTGTCCACCAACAATATTATTGCAATCCTACCAATTTAGTGCCACCTTAAGGCTGAACGCATTCGCGTTTGGATTAGTAATAGTAAACACGCTGTTCTATCAGTATCAGAGGTAGATGAGTAGTCTTATATCAGAGGCTGCACCAACCTGAACACAACAGTACTAGAGCCGTCCCATGTATTCAGTACCACCCAAGTGCTAAACACATTCGCACTTACACTAGAAAGAGTACACACACTTTAGCACAAATCCAGACAGTAAAAGAGCAGTCCTACACTAGAAAAGTACACACGCTATAGCACAAATCCAGACAGTAAAAGAGCGGTCCTTCAACTAAGGCTATACTAAACACAGTCGCATTAACCTGAACATAAGCTGGAATAGCATATAATCATCAGTTTCACCTGAGTTGGAGTGTTATAGGTAGATAGCAGGTTACTACAGCAATATGGCACAAGCTAAACACATTTAACATAAACAGCAGTTAAACACCGACTTCTAGAAATGTTACAATACAATTCCTGAAAACTGGAGTGCAATATACAGCTTAAAACTTACTTCAGAGCTGTCGCACAGCCAAGCAGACTCAGCAGCAGTGAGGAGGGCAGATTTAAAGATGGCGCCTTTGGGACATGGGCAGTCTTTAAAAACTTCCACAGGAAGTCCCTAGGGAGGAGGAGGCGGAGATAGTAGGGGTAGGTATAGACCGGAAAAGGAGGGGAGTGAAGAAACCTGGCTGAAGAAAGGATAGGATCGTAAGGTTGCTGTAGGTAGATTAATAGAAGGGGAGGGGAGGGAAGATAGCAGGGAGGCAGGTATAGACCGGAAAGGAAGGGGTGCAGAGATCTGGCTGAAAAGGGATAGAATAGTAATAGGTTCAGTAAAGAGAACAATAGGCTAGGGAAGGAGATAAGAGGCTAAGTGGGTAGGATGTGGAACAGGAGTAATATCTAAGGGTAATAAAGCATACAGATATTGGGGCCTAGTAAATACAATAGTATGTGAAAAAGGGTAAAACAGGAGTACAGACCTGGGCTCAAAGGAGACAGGAGAAGCAAGTAGGGAGCCCAAGGAGAAAGGGTGTGAGCAAAACACAAAGTAGACCAGAGGAGAGTGGAAAAAGTATCAGGGAAGGAAGGGGGAATCAGGCAAGAGAAAGTATCCTCGGGGGAGAGGATGAGACAGAGAGGTAAAGGAGGAAAAGGATTAGTATAAGGAGGGGAGAATACAAGTGTAAGGCAGAAGTCAGTACTAATATCCCAAATAGGGATGAGAAAAGTATAACATCTAGTGGACAAAGTAGTAGTGCAGTAAGCAAACAAGGGAGCTACCAGGCGTGGAGCTGTACTAGAAGGGAGAGAGGATAGCCTATGTGGCCATCCGAGGAGACTGTGAGGGGAAATGAAGGAGTAAGGAGGGGTAGCTGCTGGCTGCTTAGCTAGTGGCAGTCTGAAAGTTTAGCAGGAACATTTAGTTAAAACGTAATATAGCATGACTAGGTAGACATACTCTCTTTTTTCTGGTGGTAGAGGGTGGTAGAAGAAGACAATGTCCTGACCGAGTCCAGGGGTATTCTGTGGGGAACACCTTAATACTGAAATTAGAAAATATTATAATATATTATTATATTATATTACTATTATATTATTATATTACTATTATATTACTATTATAATTAGAAAAAATTATAAAATAAATAAACTATAGGGAATCATAGGGAGAGGAGGGGTAAGAGAGCGCCCCTCCCACTTTTATACTTCCAGGTTGGCCAGGACTTTAAGAATTAACAAAAAAAGAAAAATCTTCACTCCACGGTAGTGGAGTCAGTAGTGGAGTCTTCTCCTTTAAGAAGGAACATACATGCGTCACATCCACGCACGCCAACATGGATGTAAACACGTTCTACAGTTGCAACAGCAATAAACAAGCAGAAGGGTTACAGCCATGTGTACGCGTGTGGGCTATTCAGATTAAAAAGAAGGTAAGTGCATGTGTGTGTCTGTGTAGTTTACACTAGGCTTCTGTGTGTGAGAGAAAGTGTGTGTGTGTATTTCTGAGTTTGTGTTTGGAAATAGCAGCTATTAATAAGGTTTGTCTGAAAGGATAGTCCTTTATGATCAGGTTGTATAATCTTTCAAAATGTGGTAGGGACTATAGACTCAGGGAACCCCACTACCTCAGAAGTCCTTCTGGGAAGAATGGATATGCAATTTTTGTCTCAAAAAAGTTACTTATATATCTTAAACAGGGTCTGTTTGCAGTGAATTCTAATGACTTCAACTCCTAGGTTTTAGATGAGTAAAGAAAGGTAACACTGTATAAGATTGATTAAAGTACATAATCACCATATAGTTTTCTCACTGAGATACATAACAGCTTTGTACTGCTCTGTGCATTGATTATGATGTAAGCAGTTAACAGGGTGATATAGATGAAATAAAGTTTTACTAAAAGAAATCAGGATAATAATGTTGATTGAATTACATCTGCTACTATTGTTTTTCTTAAGATTTGGATAGGGTTTAGCTTATAAAATAATTGCTTATTTTTCTGCTATTTATCTGAAGAATCTTGTCAAACTAAATTTCCCTATAATAAATGATGTCTTCTCCTGTTTTTTTTTAAAGATTTGGATAAGATTTAGCTTATAAAATAATTGCTTTTTATGTTGCCTATTTCACTGAAGACTCTTGTCAAACTATACATTCCTGCTCCCATCTAGGCCTTGAGGTTTCTTAATGAGCTGTCATCTTATGTCTCTGCTAATGTCCTCTAATAGGTATGTTTCTTATATGATCAGTCATATCAACTTGTCCTAGGCTGATATCTCAGAACCATTCCAGTCAGGCAAAGGGCAACTTGTAACCTGCCCACGCTACAGTAGTTGTGTTCCTGCTAAATTCTGAAGACTGTAGTTGTTTTCCTTGAATGTATTACATATCCACGGAATATGCCTAGTTAGATATTGTGAATCACTCCTCTAGGCCTGAGGTCCAGTGATTGGAAAGGGGGTAAGCTCCCATAGGGAGGTACAGAGGGGATTGAAGAATCCAACAAAATGGTTTAATGGCATTGCAGGTAGAATCAGGATTCTCAATATTTCTGTTAGAATCATCCTTACTTGTTAATGTCTCAGGGCTTTTAGGTGTTGGTCTCTCACTTCTGTATAAGAGCTGCTACAAACATGTCTTCAGACATAGTAGCATGCATAGTGTTTGTTCTGGTACATGAACAGGTATAGGCTCTAATGGGAAACTCAGATTACTAGAATTATTTTCTGTAGAACAAACAAATAAACTGGGCGGAAGAAACAAACAATCCAAAACAGAACAGGACAATTACTATAATAGTGTTTGAATTATTGTGCTTTGCACCTTTAATTAATTGCTGGTATTAGTCACATGACTTCATGCTACATGGTTTAAATGTTGTAGAAACTGTGTAACTGCTGTTTGGGTGTCTGAAGAAGTTACTTTACTTAAAGTGACGAAAATGTGAGAAAAATTTTTATTAAATTGACTTTACATTAAAAGAAAGTGTTTTTTGGGATTAACATCTTTTTCTGCTGGCTACTGTTGGGCTCCTGTTCTGTTTTAGAATTATTTTCTACTGTGACACTCCATAGCATTAACAAAATGAAATATGCAATAAAAGTAATATTACCCAGGTATGTATTGCTGTGGATCACTGCATGAACACTTAGCAATCAAACATACAAGCATCTCAATCTCAGAAGCATCTTTTCACACACACACACACACACACACACACACACACACACACACACACACACACACACACACACACACACACACACACACACACACACTTTTATCCATTATATCGGCCACTACTAAACCGGCTAAGTAAGATGCATGGTCTAAACATGATCCTTGGGAACTGGCTAATATGTAGGGACCAAATGCAAACAGTGGATAAATAATTAAGTTTCTACTTGTGGAATATCTCTAGGATCGAACACCTTATTCCTTGAGAGGATCTTACAAAACCTGTTCATGTTCCTGTTTCATCCTACCTTTACTACACTAATGCCCTTTACCTGGGACTTCCTGATTCTGAAAATGACCTCTTTAAGCTAGCAGAAAAACTCTGTTACCAGGCTATTTACTGTTGCACCCAGGTACCATCATGTTACATGTGTGCTGTGAAAGTCTGCTCTAGCTTCCTGTTTGCTGTTATGTCATCTTTAAAACATTGATGCAGCTATAGCTGTCCATAAATGATTAGGGTCCTCTTTATCTGATGGATATAAAGTGCTATATTACTCTCACTGTGCATTTCAGCCCCCCCCCCCTCCCAGAAGCTGCTTGCACTTTTACAAGGGCGTTTGGAAATGTGCAGATCACTTTTCTGCTTACCGAGACCTGCATCTGTGGATCTGATATTGGAAGCTGGTTGAGAGGTATGGAGAAATTTCAACTTGTTTAATATGTTAGGTGGGAGGAGAAGAGTATAGACTCCATGCAGGTAGCAGAAGTGTATGGCAGCATTTTGTTAATTTCTCTTACAGTAAACATTACAGTCTTTCATCATGGATTGCTGCAGGTGAAAAAATGGCTGTGATTTAAGATTTCCTTTTTTGATTAATCTTACTGTGAGTGGGGCATTGTATTATTGAAGATCAGAGCTCTCAACCTATTATTTGCCCCCACACACACACTTTACCCCTCCCCACAACTATCACTTTTTTCTTACAGCTAACACCCCTGGTCAGTTTCCTTCTCCCCAAAGCCCATGTATCCATTGATAGAGTGCTGAGAGTGAGACATAGATCTCCATTGTCCATAATGTTATATAGCTCCCAGATTTTGCCTCACATTTTTTGTCTTGTCCATCTAAAATATTTGATCTGATAAATCACTGAGGTGAAATGTCAGTCAGTAATGCATTTGATTTTCAGCCTTCATTTCCTTCAGAAAATGCATGCTAAGACAAATGCTGTTATTCCAGCAACTAAGTCTATAAGAGCAATATTTATAATCTGTCCCTGTTTGGGGACCTTTGACCCCCCCCCCTTTATTTTAGGCTTCGTTCAGATTTCTTGTGCTAAGATGTTGAGAGTTATGGAGGCATAGTATGTAATGTCCTAGTTGCTGATTTATTTGTTGCATTTTGAGAGGGGATAGGTTCTGCATTCCTTAGTGTGCCGTCCTTTGTTTAAGATGCCAGGTTACTATGAACTTGTCTGTTTCTCATTCATTCTCTGTTGCAATATTACCGGTGTACCATTTTTTTCTTTAATGCAGCCTAGGCAATTAATTCTTCAAGGGCAGCAAGCACTGAATTTGTAGATGGAACAGTGGAATGTAAAGTTCTTTGCCAGTAATAGCATCTTCATTAGTTACAAATCTCCTTAATGTATAATTATTCAGATGTTGTTTACTTCTGCAGAGATTGTGCTTATTGACTGATAGTGTTTGAGAAGCCTTTTATGGTTAAAATGTTCTGAAATGGGCAGGTTTGTCATTATTGGGTCATACATTTTGTTTCATTACTTACTGGAAAAATGCTCAAAACTACACATTTAACAAACTGTAGCAAGTGCAAATGTTTTCAGTGTGCAACTAGCTGTTTTTTGTTTATGAAATGGCACACTGTGTTGTAGAATGTGAAAGCAGTGTTAGTAGTATAATTGCCTTTGGTGCTGAAGGCTGTGGATTCCACTCTCACACCATGTAGATGGAGTGCTGATATGCAGTGCCTATATGATTGTTGATTATTTGGTGCATTTTAAGGGGGGGGGATAGGGGTTCTACAGTCCTGAATGTGACCTTTTGTATGAGATACCTAATGACTGTGAACGTGTTAGTCATTTCCTATTGCAATATTACCAATTTACCAATTTTTTAATGTAATATAGGCAATTAATTTTTCAAGGGCAGCATGCACTGAATTTGTAGATAACATTGATATGTAAAGTTGTTTGCCAGTAGCAACCTCTTCATTAGTTACAGATTTATTTAATGTGGAATTCAGATGATTTTACTTCTGCAGAGATTGTGCATGTGGAGTAATACTGGTGGATTGTAATGACAGAAGTCTTGAGTGGCCCTTTATTGTTGAAATTTTCTGAAATGGGTAGTGTTTGGTTCATAAATTTTGTTTCATTGTTTATTAAAAGAATGTTTAAAACTACAAATTTAAAACATATTCTAACAAGTGGTGCTGTATTATACAAGGAATATAATACAAGGAATATAATTCGATACAATCAGGAAAGTGAATTAAAGAATAAATACATGGTATGCATGGCCTTAAAAATATGTGTGCAAGGAGTCTATTTTGAAAACAGCCCAAAGGTAAACTTAATTCTTCAACAACCAGATGCATTTCTATGAATGTGGGTTTTCATGCTGTCTCAATGAATGTGAGTTTTGCCATTTCAATGAATGAGTTTCAAGGGCAGAGAAGTTTATTGCTCGTCCTAAGTGTGTTTTCATTGTGAGACTGTATTGTTTGTTTAGCAAATGGCTATCTGTGTTTGTGCTATTTCAATATCTGTAATCATTGTAGAAGCAAATAATAGAACATACGTGTGGTAACTGGTGAGATAACCAAATAATGGAACACTGGAATGGCTGAGGAGGGGGCTGCTGCTGGGGGTTGCTGCAGGAGGGGCTGGTCTGGGGTGGCGGTCTATTACTCTTCCTAGAACCCTATTTGACCATGATATGGCAGTGGTATTTCAAGTAGAAAATACTTATGTAAAGGTAGTTGAAGTTTAACTACATTCCAAGGTATCTTTTTCTTCCTATGTATTTAAATAATTTAAGGAAATGACTGCAGTGGCTTTCTTGGGGAATGACCAGTGGGTGTGGCTCAAATTGTAGTGTTTCATGAGTGTGGTGTAGGTGGGGCTTAAGGGGCGCCGGCTGGCCCTGCCTGTGACTAGCACTTGCTCTAGAACCTGCTGGAAAGCACTAGGAAGCCTGAAGCTGATACAAGCACTCAACTCACCTTGTCAATAAGGAGAAATTAATCGTAGGCACTAAAAAGCCTATAATTGCAAAGTAACTTGCAAAGGTAAGGGAAAACAGCTCTTAAACTTTACAAAAAAAGCACCTAAACAGGCATGTCCAAGGGTCAGCTTCCTCTCCTGTCCACCTGGTGAATCTGGGCATACTGGGGCAATGTGGCAACTGCCTCATGTACATAGTCAATCCTCTCCTCCTGCCACCCAACACTACAACCTGTGAGAGATGCACTTACATAACCAAACTGGAAGCAAAGTTCCCTCCGGCCAAGATTGTGTTAGACAGTCAAGAGGAGAAGGTTAACACCTGCACTACACCTCAAGCAACTCATAGCCCTTCAAAACCCACACCATCAACACCCACACATCACGACACTAAACCCACATATGTGGAGGCCCTTAACATTAACCTGCCCAAGCAACAAGGACCTCCGAAGCTGAAACACAAACAAACACCAGTCACAACCAAAGTGACACACAGCTCACAACACCAACACCAGCGGGCCACCCAACAACAGCCCCTAAGGCAAGACAATGTACCCAACACTTTAGTCATAGGTGACTCTATAGTCAGGCACACTGATGTCCCACTCACCAGGCTGAACAAATAGAAAATTACAGTCAGCTGCCAGGATCCACCACATAATGCATGCACTCAAGTCACTCCACAACAAGTACAAATATGACTCTGTCATTGTCCATGCTGGAGTGAATGACTTGAGACGTACCTCCCTGGACTACATGAAAAGAGACATGGAAGAGCTCTTGGATCATGTGGCCCAGGCAGGTGTGACCCTAGCCCTGAGTAGCATCCTGCCTTCGTACAGAATGATACCACAGTATAAGGACAAAATGATTGACTTCAACAATTGGCTAAGCTTCTTGGGTCATTCAAAGGGGATCCAGTATCTGTCTGCCTGGGAAGGCATGATCGACAAATCACGATGCTTTGCCAGAGATGGTCTGCACCTGCCACCCCTGGGATTCAGGTTACTGTCAAAAGCTCTTGCCACCCCTATAGTGCCTTTTTTAGGCAAGGTTCAAAGGAAAAAACCACCACCGTAACAGATACAAGCATGCAAAATCTGAAGGTTATGCTACTCAATGCTAGAAGTCTAAACCTCAAAATGCACTCTCTCGAGGCACTCCTATAAATGGAGAACATCCATATCTGTGCAGTAACTAAGACTTGGTTCAAGGCTCCAGAGAGCACCCCTGCAATACCAGGCTACAACTCTTACCACACTTTTCAGCCACAAAACCAAGACCGAAACACTAAAGGTGGAGGAGTGTCCATATTCACCAAAGATATTCACACCTCCAGGCTAGTTGCCCAAAACAATGCATCTGAAATTCTCCAGGTGCAACTAACACTAGGTAAGACTGCAATCCAAATTGTAGCTTGCTACAGATCCCCCACCATGCCCCAAGATTCTCACTACACCTTTCTAAACATACTGGAAAATATTAAGATACAACCAAACACCCTAATACTGGGTGATTTCAACTACCCTGCCATGAACTGGGAAAACTACTCAGGTACCAACTCCTTTTCCCAACGGTTCTTGGAATCCATAAATTCCAATGCCCTGGATCAACTAATCCATTGTCCCAGCAGGGGCTCCAATATCCTATACCTGGTCATTACCAACATGGAGATAGATGCTCCACACCAGTGGTCACCCCCTCATTGGTCAGGTCTGACCATAAGCAAATCACTCTTGACATCCACATCCCACCCCCACCCCCCAGTAAGGAAACCTCCTTAAAAAACTTCTCCAAAGCCAACTTCATGCTACTGAAGTCAGAAGTGACAAACTTCATGACACCCATGCAGACGGGATCTGAAAGTTCGACTGCAGAATCCTACACTAAGGCACTGTACGAGCACATCCACTCATGCATGAATTGTGCTATCCCAAATAGAACCAAGATGCTCTTCTCCACAAAATGGAAGCCAATCTGGTGGTCCACTGCTATAACTATACAACAGAAGGAAGAAACTGTTGCAGAAAAGAGGAAAATCCCAGGATGCAAAAAACTCCCTCACCAGCCTCAGTAAGAAGCTGAGATCCCTCATAAAATCCTCAAAAGCTAGTTACGAAAATAAAATTGCCAAAGATTCCAAAGACAACCACAAGGCATTCTTTAGTTATTTCAAGAATCTAAATGTCAATGCTCAGATCTGCTCTGAGCTACAACAGAATGGCATTACATATACTGATCCCAAGGATTTTGCCAGTATCCTGGCAGATCGATTTAGTGCCAACTTCACCCTCCTCTCACCTCCTAAAGGGCCCAGCTCAATACCAAAAGATTGCCAAATTCTGGTAATCACGGCCACAGAGGTAGAAACCACACTCTCCAAAGCTAAGAATACAGCATCCATGGGACCATATGACATCCCAGGCTGTGTACTACATGAACTACAAAATGAACTGGCACCTCACCTAAGTGTCATGTTTAGTCATAGCCTCACCTCAGGTTTCATGCTCACTGAGTGGCGCACAGCTACAGTTATCCCACTCCACAAGGGGGGAACCACCTTGGATCGCGGGAACTACCATCCCAACAGTCTGACAAGCCTGATCTGCAAGGGCATGGAATGCATTATCACATGGAACTTATAAACAAAGACATTGGCAACCTTCAAACACTGGACCCCACCCAGTTTGGGTTTGTGAAGCGCTGATCTTGTCTCCTGAATCTGATTCACTTCTTCGAATCAGTCTTCAGAGCTGTGGACGAGGGTAAGGCAGTCCACACAGCCTATCTGGATCTCGCCAAGGCCTTTGACACCATCCCCCACTCTGGAATCATAGATAAACTTACTAAGCTGGGCATAAATCCCTATGTCACTCGATGGGTTGCCAATTGGCTTACTGACAGAACCCAGACTGTAAAAGTAGCCGACTCCAAATCCAGCTCCAGACAAGTGACAAGTGGAGTACCTCAGGGTTCAGTCCTGGGATCACTCTTGTTTGGCATCTACTTCTCTGAAGTACAGGCCAACATTAAGGGACTCTGGCTAAGAAAGTTTGCAGATGACTGCAAACTGGGAGCCATTACTAAATCCCCAAATGATGTGGATATACTACAAAAGGGCCTTATAGAAACAGATGCCTGGTGCAGGAGCCATGGGCTCAAGTTTAATTGCAAAAAATGGATAGTTATCCCCTTTGGAAAAAAACATGTACCCATGAATTACCACATAGGTGGCAGTACACTAAACATCAAAAGTATGATGAGAGACTTAGGGACACAGGTGGACAGTGGTCTCACTTTCGATAACCACATTGCCACAACAGTCAGGAAATCCTTCTATGTGGCACACCTCACCACTAAGGGCTTTTCTTCCAGAAAAAAGGAGGTAATTGTCCCACTGTACTCATCCCTCATTAGACTCATTATAAAGTATAATGCCCCATTTGGTATGTACATCACAAGACATCTGCAACAGCTGGAAAGGCCACAGAAATACCTCACTAAAAGAATCACAGGCCAAAAGCAGATGCCATATGCTGACCATCTAAAAAAACTCCAGCTATACTCTGTGGCATATCGTCTACTCAGAGGCGATCTCTGCTTAACATACAAGGCCATGTCAAACCCTGAGCTGTTGGACATGCTCCAATTAAAGAAATCCCAATCCCTTAGAGCCACACTCTCCAGGGATCTAAACCTTGTCATCACAATGAACAAAACATGCTGGAGAGATAGGTTCCTGACCCAGAGACTCCTCATACTCTGGAAAAGACTGCCCGTACATGTCAAGCAGAGCGCCTTTTTGGTTCTCTTCAAAAGGAACCTTGATGATTGGATGGGAGATAGGAAATTCACCCCAGGGATTATGTCAGTTGCCCTGCTAGACATGGGTCCAGAGAAGTACATATTGTGGAAAGAAATATCCAGAGAATTGTTATGGCTAGGCTTGTATAGGCCCTAGGGCTGATAGCCTAGTACCAACCTATGAACCTATGAGAAAGTCAGGAGTGTCAGAGAAGTATGTAAGAGTGGTGCAGAATATGTATGAGGGTAGTGTGACAGCGGTGAGGTCTGCAGTGGGACTGACAGATCCGTTTAAGGTGGAGGTGGCATTACATCAAGGATCAGCTCTGAGCCTTTTCTTATTTGCAGTGGTGATGGAAAGGTTGACAAACGAGATCAGACAGGAGTCCCTGTGGACTATGATGTTTGCAGATGACATTGTGATCTGTAGTGAGAGTAGGGAACAGGTGGAGGAGACCCTGGAGAGGTGGAGATATGCTCTAGAGAGAAGAGGAATGAAGGTCAGCAGGACTAAGACAGAATATATGTGTGTAAATGAGAGGGAGGATAGAGGAATGGTGAGAATGCAGGGAGTAGAGGTGGCGAAGGTGGATGAGTTTAAATACTTGGGATCAACAGTTCAGAGTAATGGGGACTGTGGAAGAGAGGTGAAGAAGAGAATACAGGCAGGATGGAGTGGGTGGAGAAGAGTGTGAGGAGTGATTTGTGACAGACGTGTACCAGTAAGAGTGAAAGGGAAGGCCTACAAGGGGGTAGTGAGACAAGCTATGTTATATGGGTTGGAGACAGTGGCACTGACAAAAAGGCAGGAGTCAGAGCTTGACGTGGCAGAGTTGAAGATGTTAAGACTTGCACTGGGTGTGACGAAGATGGACAGGATTAGGAATAAGTATATTAGAGGGTCAGCCCAGGTTGGAAGGTTTGGAGACAAAGCCAGAGAGGCAAAATTACATTGGTTTGGACATGTGCTGAGGAGGGATGCAGAGTATATTGGGAAAAAGATGCTAAGGATGAAGCTACCAAGTAACAGGAAAAGAGGATGACCTAAGATAAGGTTTATGGATGTGGTGAGAGAGGACATGCAGGTGGTTGGTGTGACAGCGCAAGAGGCAGAGGACAGGAAGAAATGGAAACAGTTGATCCGCTGTGGCGACCCGTAATGGGATCAGCTGAAAGAAGAAGAAGATATAACACTCTCAATCCCAGAAAAGCTCTACTCCTAAACAGCAGATTCCCAAATCCAAACTTTCTAATACAACTCCTCTCATTAAAAGATGGAGACATACACCCAAACCCAGGCCCAACAGCAACTCCTACCACATAACTCCATAACCCCAATCAATCCATTATTCATCCCGTTACTAAACCATCTAACTTGCTCTTTATAGCTCATCTCAATATATGTAGCATTAACAACAAAGTTGCTCAACTCCATGCTCTCTTGGAAGTCTACTCCTTTGACATTCTTTGTTTAACAGAAACCTGGCTACAACCTGTAACTAAAGACAATGAAATCATCCCACCCAGATATAATATCCTGAGACTTGTCTGTGTAGCCAAGAAGGGTGGGGTAGCTATTCTATTTAAATCAGGGTTACAGATAACCACATGTGACTGTAAACCACCTCAAGATTCCAATGCAGAAATTCTTATTTCCAAACTTCAACTTAACACTGCCAAATCCATCTATATTATCTGTATCTATCTACCTCCTGGTTATAACATTGCCACCATAGAAAATATCCTTTGCTGGCTATCTTAACACCTGCTGCAAGAAACCATAATCCTAGGTGATATAAACATCGATTGGAATTGCTGTAGCAGGAGCCACCCTACCATCCACATTAACCTATTTGTTTTTTCTCAAACCATTACCTCCCCCACCAGGATAAACAAACCTAACAAGAAAGTAAGTACTTTAGACTGGATTCTCATAAATAACTATCCCCAGTTATATGAATCTGGAACCCTCCCTGATGACATAAGTGACCACTCACTTACCTACATCATCAGGCGTAAGACCAATGCTTCCATTCTAACCACTTTCAGGAAAATTAGCTCCAAGAAGAACTTTAACTCTGATCTCTTCCAAAGTGAACTAAGAGCATGCAACTGGTCTCCCTTAAATACCTCCCATTGGAAGAAGCTGTTAAATAATTTAATTCTAACTTCCTAGCCTTTCTAGACCCCCATGCACCAACCAGTTCTATTACAATTAAGACTAAATCCACCCCATGGCTTTCTAAAGAAACCAAACATAAAATCCATCTCAGAAATAAATACTGGGCCAAATGACGAATGACTAAAAATCCTGTAGACTGACAAAACTTCAGACAGCTAAGAAATGACACTAAGAACACTACACTGACTGATAAAAGAAACTACTACCTACAATATCAGTAGGCTAACCATAATAAACCACAAAAATTCTGGGCAAGCATTAACCAACTACTACACCCAGGTCAATCCATTACACCAAACCCACAAGACACAGACCAGGAAAATGCCAAGCATACTGACAATGCCTTCAATACCTTTTTCACTGACGCCATCCAAACACTAGCCAGTCAGCTATTATCTAATAACTTCACTTTACCTTCCTATAACACAACCCCTTCCCCTCCATTTCTCTTCCAACCAGTCCCAACAACATATATTCTTACCCTTATCCAAAAGCTGAAACCAGGCTCTCCTTCAGCAGACCACCTACCTGCTGAATATCTATAGAAATCAGCCAAGGCTCTTGCCTACCCCATTCCATTCTGATCAATACAACTATTACTGAAGGTCACATCCCTAAAATCTGGAAAGTCTCCCATATTATCCCCCTTCATAAATGTGGAAACTCAACTGAATTCTCCAACTACCGTCCCATAGCCCTACTTTCTCCTTTGGCAAAGATCATGGAGAAATGCATCCATAGGCAATTGCTAGACCACCTAATCCAAAATAATGTACTTTCCAGCTGTCAACATAGTTTCAGACCTTCCCACAGCACTACCACTGCCCTCTTTTCCTTTACTTACTGTGTTAACAAAAAAAAAACTACAATGTGCTTTCCTCTGCACTATTTATTGATCTGTCCAAAGCATTTGATATGCTAAATCACCAAATACTCATAAATACTTTCAAATCCCTGTCACTAGATGCACTCACTATAAAATGGCGCCAGTCTTACTTAGATAACAGACAACAGGCGGTGCTTTGGCACAACACTCTATCTACTCACCTGCCCTTTAACCTTGGTGTCCCTCAAGGGTCCATATTAGGACCCCTCCTTTTCTCCATATTTATCAGTGACCTTCATCTAGCAATCCCCAAGCTACATGCATACAATACGCAGATGATTCCACACTTATTTGCTCAGCCACATCCACTTCTGAATTTCACTTCCTTACCCAAAATTATTTAACACAGTTGAACAATGGTTTACACAGTGTTGCCTTCTCTTGATCCCCCCAAAAACTAAACTCCTCCTTTTCAATCCTACTCATAAGTCCCCTTGAATAGATTTCACAGTTACATCTACTAAAGGTACCATTATATTACCAGACCCAACTACCAAACTACTTGGCATCACCATTGACAACAACCTTAACTTTGACATCCATATCAACAATACTATAAAAAGTGTCAACAAAAAACTTGGCTCTCTCTACAGGATTAAACCCTTCCTTTCCCTACAGCCAGAACAACTATTGCTCACACTCATCTAATCTCTACAGTCCTCTATGCCTTATCCATTTTCACTAATCTATCTAAGAATAACCTCAAAAACATGGAAATCTCCTACAATAACATTGCCAGATTTTCTACAGGCAACCCATTTAGAACCCACTATTGCTTTAATTTAAAGCAGCTAGAATGGCTGGAACTACAGAATCTGCTCAAATACCACCAACTAGCCATTACCCATGAGACTCTTTATCAACCTTCCAATACTCCTATTATATCTACCCACATCACCCCCTATAATAATCTGAAGTCCTTACCTTCATCTCATAAACTTCTTGCGAAAACACCTCTAAATCTAACAACAGGGCTGGGGATTCTCTCTTCTCTAATACTGTTGGAAATTTCTGGAATCTTCTTCCCAATGACCTTTCCCCACTTTCTTCTATATCACTCTTCAAAAACAGACTGAACATTTTCCTTAGAACACATTGGTTATGCCCCTATACTAAACCTGACTAGTCATCTATCTCTTCAAACTTGGCTCTGCCTACCCTATACTTCTCATTTACTCTTCTATCTTCCTTATTTCCATCATCTGTCAATACTTATTATTGGGAGAACTCTTTATTAATATAATTATACAATAAGCTGCCTTCTTATTATACAATAAGCTGCCTTCTTGTTTTAATATGCATTGTACCTATATGTTGTATTATACCTGCATTTTGCACTGTTATGATCTGAAAATTCCATGTTAACCTGTAATGTGCATTGTATAAATGACTGATGTTATGTGTTATTTGCTGTGTTTTGTTTTTTTTTTCATGGAGCTTATCAACCCGGGCCTCTACTGAAAATGAACATATAACCAGTTAGACTAGCCCGATCAACAAATGTAAAATAAAATAAAATAAATAAATAAATAGCCTCACGTCAGGCTTTGTGCCTACTGAATGGTGCACAGCAGCAGTTATCCCACTCCACAAAGGGGGAGCCAGCACTGATTCCAGGAACTATTGCCCTAATAGCCTGACAAGCCTGGTCTGTAAGGCCATGGAATGTATCATCATGAAACTCATAAACAAAGAGATTAGTAATCTCCAGACTTTGGACCCCACCCAGTTCAGGTTTGTGAAAGGCAGACCATGCCTCCTGAACCTGATTGACTTCTTTGAGCCAGTCACCAAAGCCATAGATGAGGGTAAGGTGGTTCACACAGCCTATCTTGACCTCGTCAAGGCTTTCAACACCATCCCCCATTCTATAACTATAGCTAAACCCACTAAACTAGGTATAAATCCCTACGTCACAAGATTTGTTGCCAACTGACTCACTGACAGAACCAACACTGTAAAAGTTGCAGACTCCAAATCTGACTTCACATCAGTGACAGGTGGAGTACCACAGGTTTCAGTCCTAGGACCTCTCCTGTTTGGTATCTATTTCTCTGATGTACAGGCTAACACAGAAGACCTTTGGCTAATGAAGTTCACAGATGACTGCAAACTAGGAGCCATAGTTGAGTCCCCAAATGATGTGGACATCCTGCCGAAGGGCCTCACTGAGGCAGATGCCTGGTGTCAGAGCCAAGCTCAATGCCAAAAAGTGCATTGTCATCCCCTTTGGTAAAAACTCTATACCCATGAACTACCACATAGGCAGCAGTCTACTTAATGCCAAATGTGTGATAAGAGACCTTGGAACCTAGGTGGACAGTAGTCTCTCCTTTGATAATCACATCACCACAGTAGTCAGGAAATCCTTCTACATGGAATACCTCAGCACAAATGGGTTCTCATCCAAGAAAAAAGAGGTCATTGTTCCCCTCTACTCGATACTTATTGGACTCAATTATAGAGTACAATGCCCCTTTTGAAATGTACCTCACAAGACATCTGCAGCAGCTGGGAAGGCCACAGAAGTACCTCACAAAGAGAATTACTGCCCTCAAACAAATGCCCTACACTGACCGTCTCAAAAAACTCCAGCTTTACTCCATAGCATATCGCCTACTCCAAGGTGTTTTCTGCCTAACATATAAAGCTATGTCAGACCCAGAGCTGTTGGACATACTACACCTAAAGAAATCTCAATCCCTCCGAGCTACACACTCTAGGGAACTAAACCTTGTCACCACAATAAACAGGACATGCTGGAGGGATAGATTTCTGTCCCAGAGACTTCCCATACTCTGGAACAAGCTACCCATCTATGTCAAGCAAAGTTCCTCATTAGCACTCTTCAAGAAAAATCTTGATGAGAAATAGGAAATACACCCCGGGGATCACTTCTGTGGTTCTGCTCGACAGGGGCACAGAAAAATAACTTTCTTTGGTGGCGTAAGCCAGGGAACCTTGTTGGCTAGGCTTACTTAGGCCTTTGTGCCGATAGCCTAGTACCTACCTATGAACCTATGAACCTATAAATAAATAAAGTGATTGAAAAAGGAAAACAAAACTAAAAAAAAAATTAATTTAACAGTACACTCAAATGTAACTTGTCTGAATAGTGGCGCTTTTAGGGAATCATTTTTTTGGTAATATAACGTGTAGAGTTGGGATTGGTATACTGGCAGGTTTAGGAAATGACTAAGGATGCACAGAGGGTATTTTTATATGTATCTTGTAGAAAGAACTGGACTATTGATTTCCCCCTGACAGCTGGTTTAAAAGCATGCATGCAATAGATTGAGATGTGTGCTCTGGTCTGACAAACAGTCCCCCGGATTCACAAATCCTCCGTGTAAGACTTAATAAGTCTTACTCGGAGGCTGCAGTTGAACGATATGATGTCAGCGTGCCATGAATATTCATGAGGGCACGCTGACTCAACTGTAACTCCTACACGGACTGAGTATGAAAGCAGGGGGCGTGTCTGACTGCCGAGCAGTCTAAATGTCCACGCCCCTGCAAGTGTAGTTAAAGCAAAATGTCAACACACAAGAGCGAGATCGCTCAATGTACTTGCACCCAACACCACACACCCTGACACTGTAAACCCCCATCACAGTTATAAAAAGTAAAATATTTATTTATTTTTTTTAAATCCACGATATAGCTGCCCATATTTGCACGTGTGCATAGGTGTGCCCATTGCTTAGCTATAGTTAGCAATTCCGACATGGAAGACCATAAGAAAGAATGTTTATGCAAATAATATCAAAGTGCAATAGCGTAATGTTAGAGCATATGCACAAAGAAGAACCATTCATGGTTCGAGTCCCACCACTCCCCTTCTTATTTATGTTTTAAATCAGTATTTGAAATAATACCAGACATATATTTTTAAAATATTATTAAAAGCAGTGAAATGGTCACTGTATCAGTGAACAAAATATATATTTTTAAAGGATCCAGATATATAATAGCCTGCCATTAAGCAGCGCTTTACCCAGCTTAACAGAGGTGCCCATAATTTAATAGCGCTTTACCCAGCTAAGCAGAGGTGCCCATAGTTTAATAGCACTTTACCCAGCTAAGCAGAGGTGCCCATAGTTTAATAGCACTTTACCCAGCTAAACAGAGTTGCCCATAGTTTAATAGCACTTTGCCCAGTGCAATAGAGTTGCCCAAAGTTTAAAACCGCTTTACCTAGCGCAATGTGTTTGCGCGGACATGCGCGCCGCACCAACCAGGGCACCATAGGGCACCGAGGGCAACATAGAGCAAAGTTGCTTAATTGCAGCCACACCCCCTAGCCTGTCTGGACAGTATGAAAATAAAATGAATGACAAGGTTCGAACCCAGGACTCTGTGCATCAGAAGCAAAGTACAGAACCACTAAGCCATGACAACATAGGGGAAGCATTCACTGTTAATATTCATATACCTATGAATGATAATTTAACCATTACTAAGCAGGTCTGCAGTCAGCCGAGAATTTTACAAAACAGCCAATCACAAAAAAGTGCAGGAAATGTGGCATATTTAAGCCCCACAGGTGGGAATACATGCCATAACTGATTGTAGCTCACATCTGCAGTTAGAATGTCTGGTGTCGGAGAGGGAACAAGCTTCCAAGCACAATGTTGGGGCATTGAGGAGTCCAAATACATGGTATGGCTCCTTGTCCACCTTCACAAGTCAAGACTCCTGCACGGCCAGTTCTAAGGGACGGAGTACAAGGCAGAGTCTTGGAACCGGTTAGCTCGTGACCTCACCAGTGCCACAGGCATTCCTCGGACTGGTGAGCAGGTCCGTCACCACCATGCAGACTTGAAGAGATGAAAGCAGGACCACCAGAACCAGTGGATACAGGAGGCCCGTGGGATGCGGGATGCCCCACAACTGAGTATGTAGCCATGGAATGCAGTATGTAAGAACTGATAATGGAGTATGTATAATGGATAGGTATGTCTCGATATCCCCTCATTTACTTTACAGCTGTAGGTGACCGTGCTATGAATCAGCAAGCCTGTGCTGATAGGCTGCTAAGGCTGCGCCACCAGGCAGGTTAGTGATTATTCTGCATGTATTGTTATATAAAATATAGGAGAGAGAGCATGAAAGAAAGTGTTGTAGTCCAATAAAACAGCCATAAAATTGCCTGAATAAGTCATCTGCATGTACTGTCAGATAAAAACATCAGAGAGGCAAAAAAAGAGTGCAGAAACCCATTAAGACAGGTAACATATGTCTGGAATAATATCTCTGCAGGCACTGTCATATAAAATAAGTGAGTGAGCCAGAAAAAGAGTGTGCTAACCTATTAATAAAGGTATAATATGTCTTGAACATGTCTGCCGTATACACCGTTAAAACAAATAAAGGAGTGAGCCTGTTGAAAAGTGTGTAATGTCATTAATAAAGGTCTAAAACCCAGAGTGTGTCTGTGTCACAGAGTCTGAAATGTTGTTGTACCCTTGCATTATACAAACAGTACTGTTTGAAAAGGTACTGGAAACCCAGAGTTGTGCAGTCCCATATAAAGTGGGTGATGGAAGTGCTAGTAGCTGTGAAACATATATACAGTCCACACCAGTCAGTTACTGGCTGGCATGAATAAGTAAAACTGGCACATGTGTAGCATGTTATATTTTCCCCAAAAATGTGAGTGTGTGTCAAGAAATGCAGGGTTCTGTATAAATCAAAGTGAAAATGTCATGTGAAAACATCCCAGATATGTAGATAAAGAAATATAAATGCAATCAAGAAATATGTAGCAGTAACATCTGCATCCTGGACAGTTAGTTTGTCAGATATAGGTCAGGCATATATTGAACTAGCCAAACCCATTACACAACCTAATGAATGGTGGAAAGTGTAATAATACATGTAGGGGATATACACTTGCAGTCACTAGGAATGTAGTGTAGATGAAAAGGTCATTAAAAGATGTTAACCGAGGTATTTTCTACACCCTACTGTATGTGCATAAACCATGCAATTCCACACCTCAATATTTGTTGAGACATATGTCTTATTGTTCTATAAATATTTGCATTCATGTTGATGCATGTGCCCTGTTTGAACACCACAATCATGGTGGCCTGTTGCTACCAAACATCCCTGCATGCTGTTGGAATAACCACTGTGGTTCAATATATGCATGTGTTATGCTTGCTGTTCAACTGTTGTACCCTTGGTGTGTTGGGTTAATGGGAATATTATTGCATGCTGTTACAACTAATCTGGAATGCTGTTTTGCTTATGCTGTAATTAAACACACCTAATCACAGAACGTATGGGAAGGCCAGTCCCAGCAGACCCACCTGTCCCTCCTCAGCCGGTGAGTGCACATGGCACCAGCAGGTCTGGTGCCCAGCCCGGGCTCCCCTCTTTGGTTGGTCCTGTGCCACCTTCATGTGGAAGCACTGCAGGGGATGGGGCTCATCCCCTCCCATGCAAGCATGGGCGGAGAAGGGCCACCTGTCGCCCTTCAAAGGGTCCGGGTTATGGTGCGTAGGGAGATCCAGCGTTCAGTCGCTGATCCCCTATGCCAGCTTGAGGCAAGAGTGGCACATCTCATGGGTGACCCTGCCCATCCTATGCAGCCCCCAGCACAGCAACCCTCGGGGCTGTGAAGGTGCAGTTGTGACTGCCCATGGATGGGGATCTCAGTTCCACTGTTACCATCTGTGGGCTCATGGGCTTGCGATTTCCAAACAACCTTCCCCATCAATTGTGTTCACCCACCCCATGTGTCAAATTCTGCCCCTGTATGCATCTTGTTTGTCTTGTCTGTTTACCTCCCCAACCTACCTCCCCAGATATACCTACATCCCCTACCTCACATTCCACTCTCACCTGAAAAAAATAAAAATAAAAAAAAGGGCACTCTGTTCCCACAAAAAAATTATTCCCCATACATAGCTGCCCATTTTGCACACATGTCCGCTGGACATGTAAACTGATAATTATAATTGGCACTACAACATACTCTGTTGTCTTCACCCCTCTCTCAGAGGTGGATGGTTACAAATTTCACACCAAATTACAAACATATGCACAGCTGTAGCTGGTACAGAAATGGGCAGCTATGGGCCTTCCGTACACCCTTCCTCCACATCCCAGCTGGTTTCCCTACTGTCTTTCCCTCTTTGTGCCCCCTTTTTCACCACTTTCCTATCTCCTCATTTTCTTTTCTTTCAAAGAAATCAGCATGGGTGTTAGCGGGAGTAAGCACTTTTAAGCAGTAGTTAGCGGGTGCGCGAGTGTGACTTTATGTGCGCTTAGCTAAGCATCGCTAAGCGTCACGCAAACCCGTGCAAACCCACTTACAACTGCTTAAAAGTGCCTTAGTCACTCTGTATGACAGGTCCCTTGTATTGCTCAGCAGCAAAATAAAATACACCTGTCAGTCTCGAACTCCAGACCTTGGACTTACCAGTCTGCATGAAATACCACTACACCACAGCAGATATACAATAACCTGGTGCTGAAAGAAATATATCATGCATTACAATGAGTGAATGTAAAGGGAGAATAGGAATGGCATAACACAAATCATGTTCTGTGGCCCTTAACCAGCAAGTGTTGTGGAATTGCATGACATGACTGCAAAAAGAGAACCAGCCATGCTAGTAGGGAATAATGTTACAGTAGCACTTTACAAACCCCACACAGTATCAAAGCAGGATAAACACTGGCCTATTTGAATAGGTCAGAGGCCAGACCTCCCAACTGTGACTGGTTTACAGGGATATCCCTGATTTGCAAACAAATGTTAGCTGTGCACCTCAGACTCCCTGTGAAATGTAGTGGAAGTAGGCAGAAAGGTGGGGAATCCCACTTAATGATAAATGTCAATAAGTGAGAGTAGACATTGCTTGCACGTCAGAAAAGGTGTAGTAATACATATGCTCAGAATCCAGATATGAGACATATACCAACCTTCTAACTGAGACAACAGTGTCCATGGCAAACAAGCATGGTCCCCACCTTGGAAAACTGAAAGGGCTACGCCTACCTAACCTATCGTTTTATAGCAGTGTCCTGAAATCACAGTGAGAACTGCAATTACCACACAGCAGGCTGCATGCAATTACTAAATGGTGGGCACCAATTGGTGCAGATGCCATCACATGCACATCTGCAGATACCTAGAAAAACAGCCTGTATCTGATGTCCACACATGCAATAATATCATTGCACCAACTGGGAGAGAGAGAGAGAGAGAGAGAGAGAGACAGATACAGACAGACAGATGGATAAAAACAGGCAGTAGGAGACAGACACTGAAAACAAACAGCAACACACAGAGGAAACCAAAACCAAAAAAAAAACAAAAAAAAAAAAAAAAAAAAAACAACACCTACAACAGACGGAGGTGAGGAATACAAAGGTAAGGTATGTAACAGATAAGTATTTGCTGACATCCGAAAGATGTGTCTGAAGGGTACCCTACATACTGTGAATCATCCATATGTGACAGCAGTCAGTATCTATATGTACATGCACATTTGCATAGGGCAAGGGACGTACTGCAACTGTTAGTGAAGGCTGGACATATGTATGTTGTTGAAGGCTGCTATGTACACATATGTATGTAGCTTGTAGTGTGTGGCACTGCAGACAGCAAGCAGTGCTGGTATATGTCATGTGGTGATTAAATGCTGTGGGACTGAGCTACAGGCAGTGAGGCCTGCTACAGCTATACGGCCTGAGGACAGCAGAATGCATTCTGCATAACATTGTGCAATAGTATTACATAACCGCATGTCTCACAACTGTTGCATACTTGACATCCCCACCATGAAAGGTGGGCAATATATGTGCCTGTATGTGCAGCTATATGTACAGCAATGGATGTTTAGATGTATGTGTATATATATATATATATATATATATATATATATATATATATATATACATATATATGTATATATATATATATATATATATATATATATATATATATATATATATATATATATATATATATATATAGATATAGATATACACAGAAATATAGATATATAGAATTATTTATTTATTTCAGTTTGATTACCGGGGAAGTCCACTGGGCCATGAGGTACCCATTTTCAGTGGAGGCCCGGGGAGAAAAGCTCCAAAGGCAGTACAATCAAGGTTACAAATGAAAGATAAAAATATAATAGAGGTACGATAGAAGTGTCTCGTATTAATTATACATAGTAAGAACAGTGCAACAAACTAAAATAACGTTTTAAAGTTCTAAAAATGTTCTAAAAACAATCTAAAAGATTCTAAAGAAAAAATGTTCTAAAAATGATCTAGAATTTTTTTTTGTTATCTATATTATAGATATATAGATCTACATATAGATATATACATATATACATATAAAGATAGATATAGATATATGTGTATATATATATATATATATATATATATATATATATATATATATATATATAGATAGATAGATATATATTGATATATATGGGTATATATGGATAAATATAGATATATATCGATATATATGGATAAATATAGATATATATATCAATATATATATATGGATATATATGGATATATATAGATATATATATAGATATGTATGGATATGTATGGATATGTATAGATATGGATAGTTATGGATAGATATGTATAGATATGGAAAGATATGTATAGATATGTATAGATATGTATAGATGTATGTATATACACACACACATATATATATATATATATATATATATATATATATATATATATATAGAGAGAGAGAGAGAGAGGGAGACACGGGGTCATATATACTGCAACAGGTGGCTGTTGTCCAAGGCATGGACTCAACACCCGTGTTGATACTGCAGTGCCATACCCCATTCCAAAACACCTTACGCAGTAACTGCCACATAGGTGGTAGCCTGCCTAACACTGAAGGTGTCAGAAGGGAACATGGGACACAGGTGGACAGTAGGCTCCCCTTTGATAATCACAGTGCCACAGTAGTCATGTAATCTGTCTATGTGGTACGTGTCATCACAAAAGGTGTGTCATCTAGGGAAATATAGGTTGGTGTTCCCCTCTACTCATCACAATGCCCCATGTGGTATGTACCTCACATGACAACTACAGCAAGTGGAAAGGCCACAGACATACCTAACAGCTCTGATTGTCAATGTAGCATTGTTTACACCACTGTTAGGTCTGAGTATCTATTGTCCACCCATGTGCCACTTGGCTGAAGTGTAATGTGTTGCCAGCATGAGTTAGTGAGTGGACAGTACGTGTGTGATGTGTGCAGTACAGATTAGCAAGTGTACATCTGTGAACATAGTGGGTGTGCACTGTCTGCATGTACATGCATAGTGGACCCATGGGACATGTGGCATACCCTGTCGTACACATTAACATCTCATAGTATCTTTCAATGGCCAGTATGCATTCTACTACAGTTATGTACTAACATGTGCAGACATGTGTATGACATGGGTTGACACTATGCTGTGGGTGATACCGTTAATATCTGTCAATGATTTGCAGTCTGGTAGTATACACAACCTCAACAGCATGACTATAAGCAGTCATTGGATGATGTCCTGACAAATGACACACAGTCGTAGGGAACTCAGTAACAGTTGGATCCTTCCGGTGCTACACTATAACACTAACCAGTGGTAATGACTGCCACCCATTCCTGTGACCACACCTGTTTGGCATATAGCCCCCTTAGGTACATGCAAACACACTAGGGATGTGTCCATCCAAATCTGGAAATGCATGCATTGGCCTACAATGCATTCCCTGGATGGGACACATATCCTACACAGGGGTATCATACAGACAGGTACCCATTGTCTGATACATGCTGTATAGCAGTAAGCTGACTATGGCATAGTTATCCTCATGAACTATACATACTATTCCGTCAGTACCACACAGGTGGTAGCCCTCAACATGTATGTTGGGTACCAATGTGTACATACAGCCTCATGTTATGTCATGTGTCCATTGGTATCCACATATCCATAGGTATTGTGGAGTCCCAAGGTGTATCACATAAGACATTAGAGGCCTGAATGTATATCCACAAGGCAGTTGTACACCTATAAAGACTGTCCATTATTAGCAGTCATTGTTGTGTATGAACATGTCTGACATATACCCCAGGCATATACCCTCACTCACACTACTCTTAAGTAACTGTCATGGGTGTGTGTGTGTGGCACAGATGACCTTGGCCGCAGAACACGACAGTGGATGGCCTTGTCACATACATTCATATGTGACCTACGCACTGAGAAGCAGCGGCACAACCTGTCAATGGAAACAAATGTATTCATGTAGTATGCAGGCTTCACACCTACGTACTGATTGAGGGGACATGTACACATATATAGTTGCCACGCAGATACCTGATGTGTGCAATGCACATACTGTTGTAATCATAATATGTCATACCATAGTAAAAGCAAAACCCACACCGCATTGACCAACACACAGTCAGCATTTGCAGGATTCAAACCCCTACCTAACTATGATATGATACTAGAGAGTGATGCATTAACACAGCATGCTATTTGCTTTACTGAGTGGCATTTCTTCTCCATCTGTATTTGTAGGATGGTGACATCATCAGTCTTTCCAAAGAGGAATGTACCTCTTAGTGTGTTTTCCCTGTCTCCAAAAAGGGCACGCCTTTCAAAGACAATTGTACACATACATACACCCCACACACACCCACAGTCAGCATTTGCAGGATCCAAACCCCTACCTAACAATGTTATGATACTAGAGAGCGATGCATTAACACAGCGCATTATTTGCTTTTATTGGTGGTTTCTCTTCTCCATCTGTATTTGTAAGATGGTGACATCATCAGTCTTTCCAAAGAGAAATGTACCTCTTTTAGTGTGTTTTCCCAGTCTCCAAAAAAGGGCACTCCTTTCAAAGACAATTGCACACATACACCCACAGTCAACGTATGCAGGATCCACACCCCTACCTAACTATGTTATGATACTAGAGAGTGAAGCATTAACACAGCTCGCTATTTGCTTTACTAGGTGGTTTCTCTACTCCATCTGTATTTGTAGGATGGTGACATTATCAGACTTTCCAAAGAGGAATGTACCTCTTTTAGTGAGTTTTCCCAGTCTCCAAAAAGGGAACACCTCTCAAAGGAAACTGCACGCATACACCCCCCCACCAAACACTGTTTGCAGGATTCAAACACCTACCTAACTATGTTACGATACTAGAAAGAGATGCATTAACATGGCGCGCTATTTGCTTTACTGGCTGGTTTCCCTTCTCCTGCTGTATTTATAGGATGGTGACATCATCAGACTGGACATGGTGATGTGTGTACACTTTGTTTTATGCCATTCCAGGAATGGTCCATGTGGGTCAGCAGGTGTCAACAGCATGAACAAGACCGCATAATCCTTACCTTGTGAGATCTATCTGTGGACACATTGACATTCTGTCATATGTCAACACATATTTATGCACAGCTTGTTGGTTTTGTGGATACTACATGTGTCTGGGATGTTGATAAAGTGCTATTCAAAGTCTATGTGAGACATGTGTAGATGTGTTCATTGATGTATGTCCTGGGTGGCTGCCTTGCAAACAGTCTAGCATGTTTGGGAACCATGATCCGCTCATGAACATACCACAGTTGGTAGGGTTGTGTGTATGTCAGCTTCCAATAGCTCTATTTTTGACTGCAACCATGATGGACTCCATAAACTTGCAGATCAGACTTCATAGGCATACTGGACTTGACTTCCTATGGTGTGTTGTGCACCAACACTTGTGGAGAGGGCCATATGTTGCTGTGACACATTCATCGGTTCCACATCCTGTGTAGGGGTTGAGGCTCAGCTGACTGTTCAGGTGCAGGATCTGTTTGTTCTGTAGTTTGTGCATGACACATATTGGGAATCAATGTATTCCACTTGCTGCCATGCTTTTGGCAGTGGGGGTAGCTGCTCATCTATTCTACATGTGATATCTCCTGGTATGATGATATGGCCTATTGTCAGTGGGAGGTGGGTATGTACATATGGGCCTGTCTGTCAGGATGTCAGCATTGTCAGTCAGGTACAGTTGGCCCTGACTCAGGACATATATGGGTGTACATTGCTATTTATGACATAGCTGAAGGAGGTGTCATGATTCAGTCTGAACTCCTTCTCAGCTACTCTTTACAAAACACCAACGGACATGAGCACTAATCCCTGTTATACTATTTTACACACTTAACACACTACTGATCCTTTGTGATCAGGCTACAGAGTATGTCATCATAATATCCTGGCATGTCCAGGGGTCGGTTTTGTGTGTACTCTCCAGTCCAGCTGATGAATATTGTGATATTGACACAATGTCACATCTTCCTCATGTACACAGACAACCCTGTCCTCCTCCCCACAAACTCAGATGTATGTGTGAGATGCACCTATAGAGACATACAGGGTGCTGAACTCTCTCGACCCATGACTGGCACAGTCTATCAGGTGGTGAAGGTAACCACACACACCACATATCAGTCTCACATATCCTCTAGCGACAGCACTCAAACCACATTATCACACACAGACATACTCGGATGCTGTAAATGTACTCTGCCTAAGCAACAGAGACCTCCAAAGCAGACACACACAACTGCTACCCCACTACAATACCCATATATCACATAGTTCACAATGTCAGTGTGCCACACAGTCACTGCCCTATGGGCTAAACAACACACCTAATACACTTATAATAGGCGACACTTATTGTCAGACACACTGACGTACCACTCACCAGCCCTAACAAGGGAATAGTCACTTTGGGCTGTCTGTCGGGTGCCAGGATCTGCCACATAACACAGGCAGTCAGGTCACTCCAAAGCAAGTACAGGACTGGCACCATCATTGTCCATGCTGGTACGTAAAACCTAAGACGTTACTCCCTGGACCACATGACATGATACATGGAGGAACACTCTGATCATGTAGCCCAGGCCAGTATGACCCTGACCTTGTCTAACATCTTACACACGCCAATTATGATGTCACGGTATACAGACAAACATCTCACGTTTAACAGTTGCCTAACAAATTTGTTTCATTCATAGGGGATACAGTGTCTGTCAGCCTGTGGTGACATGCTCAACATGCCACGTAGCTTCACTATGGACAGCTTACACCTGTCACCCTTGGACCTTTGAATGCTGGCTAAGGCTCTTGCTATCACCATAGTGCCTTTTTTAAGCAGGCCTCAAAAGACAAACCCACCTCCATAGACATTACAGGTTAAATGAAACTAAGGGTAATGCTGCTCAACACCAGATGTGTTACCCTCATATTGCGGCCACTCAGGCCTCTCCTCAGTATGGAGGATAGCGATATCTGTGCACTGACAGACGCCTGGTTCAGGCTCACTTATGCACACCAGCACTACCAGGTTATGTTTCATACCATGCTTTCTCTGACAACAAGACTTGGAACAGAAAACACAACTAGGGGGAGTATCCATATACATCACAGATACACACAAGTCTGGGTTAGTAGCACTGCACAAAGCATCACAGACCATACATATACAACTACCATTGTGCAAAACTGCCTTTCAGTTTGTTGCCTGCTACAGACCACCCTCCTAAACTCAGGAACCACACTCGGCTTTCATGGGAAGTATGGAGAATATGAAGGTCTCCACAAACACCATTATATTGGGTGCCTTCATATACACAAATATTGACTGGGGATACTACTCGAGCCACAACACCCTCGCCCAACAGTCGCTACAATTTTTAGACTCATATGCTATGGCATAAACAGTCAGCACAGCCACAAGGGGGAATACATATTGGACCTCATCATCACCAACATGGGGACTCTATGTTCCACACCAGCGATATACCCCTCATTGGTAAGGTCAGAACATACATGTATCTCACTGGACATACATATACCCTCCACACACCCATCCTTGGTAATCTTGGTGAACTTCTCATGAGCCAATGTCTCACTTCACCAAAGCAAGGTGGTATCCTTCAGAGACCCTGAGACAGTGGCAAATATGGCTCACACTGCTGAATCCTTTACATACACATTCTATGGACACCTAGTGGACTGCATGGATTGTGCTATCCCAAATAACAACAGGACTCACTACTCCAATGACAGGTGACCTGTCTGGTAGACCCCAGCCATTAATAAGCTGTACAACATCAGGAGGATGCTACTACATGATAGAGCACAATCCCAGACTGGGAAGGCATCTGTGATCTGTACTAGCAGACAGCTACAATCACTCATGAACTTTTCTAAGGGCTGCTTTTACTGGACAATTGCACCAGACACGTAGGACTATCACACGGCCTTCTTCAGTTATGTCAGGAACCTGGGTGGATACTCACTGATATGCTGTGAGTTACTGCATACTGACTAAACGTTACCCTGTACCCACTGGCATTGCCAACATCCTGGCAAACAGGTTCAGTGCAGATATCTCCCCCCCCAATCCCCTAAGGAGCAACTATCCATCCCAACAGAGTATAACCTCCCTGACATCACACAGTAACAGGTGAGTGCTGCCCTCCCGAAAGCGTACATGACAGTATCAATGGGGCCAGATGGTGCCCAGGCCTGCATCTTACACGAGCTTCATGACAGACGTAACCCTCACATTACATCACTGTTCAATATCGGAGTTACTACAGGATATGTACCCAAGGAATGGCATACAGCGACAGTGGTCTCACTCCACAGAGTTGGTGCCACAACGGACCGCAGACAATATTGCCCTATAAGCCTAACTAGCCTGTTCTGCAAAGCTATGGAGCGTATTGTCATGGGACTCATACACATAGACATCGAGAACCTACAGACATTGTGTCCTACACATTTCAGCATTGTTGTGGGCAGATCTTGCCTCTTAAACCTGTTTGTATTCTTTAAACGGATAACAGGTCCATCGACATAGGGACGGTTGTCCACACAGCCTACCTGAACCTTGCAAAACCCTTCAACACAATAACCCACTGGGCCATTATGCATAGGCTCACCAGCGTCGATATGGACACATATCTCACACGATGGATTGCTACCTGGATTAGGGATAGCACCCACATGGTCAGAATTGCAGGTGCAATGTCTGACTATACAACAGTTACACGTGGCATCCCACACGGCTCGGTCCTGGGACCTCTCTTGTTCAGTATATATTTGTCTAACGTACAGGCTACCACAGGGGGAATATGGCTGAACATGTTTGCACTTGACTGCAAACTGGGTGCCATGATCAACTCTCCAGCTGCCACATGCATACTCAAACAGGGTCTCACAGAGATGGATGACTGGTGCCTGAACCATGCCCTACAGCTAAATGCCATTAGTTGCATAGTCATCCCCTTTGGGAATAACAACATGCCCACACATTACCACATAGGTAGTACTCCATTACATACGGTAGACGTTGTTAGGGGTTTGGGGACATGACTTGTTCGTACTGTCACCTTTGACATTCACGTTGCCAAAGTCGTTGGACACACCTTCTATGTGGGCCACCTTATCCCATATGGTTTCACATCTAGATCGAGTGAGGTCATTGTGCCCCTATACTCATCACAACCATGCTTGGTTACAATGCCACATTTTAGGGTGTACCTTACCCGACACCTGCAGCAACTGTACTGGCCACAGAAGTTCCTTACCAAGCATATCTAGGGACTCACACAGATGCCCTGCACAGTTCAGATGCAGTAACTCCAGCTCTACTCAGTCACTTACCACCTACTTGGATATGATGTGTGCCTGTTGTTTACAGATATACCCAATCCAGATTTACTGGACATGCTCCACCTCAGGATATCCGACTCCTTTGGAGCTACACACTCCAGGGACGTATACCTCAGCACAGATGTTAATAGGACATGCTGGAGGGACAGAGTCTTATCCCAGAGCCTCCACTCACTCCAGATTGTAATCCCAGTTTCACATAGGCAGAGCCACCCACTGACCACCTACAGGAGACATCTTGACGACTGTATCGGTAATCGTATGTTTACCCCTGGGATATCTTCTGTGTCCCTGCTAGACAGAGGCACACTAGCCTAAATGTACATGGGGTATCTTGTGTGACCTACTATTCACACACACAGTGTAGTAATCAGACAGGGTTGCGAATGTCAAACACACTCTGGCTAGGCTTGTACATGCCCTAGGGCAGATAGCCTAGTATCGAACTCTGAACATATGCTAATGTTCAGGATGCACAATGTTTATTGCTGATACTGTTTGCCGGTCTTTATCGTCTTTGCTTTACCAGTTTCTATGAACAACTTTGGTATCTGCAGAACATATTTGATTATGACAGGGTTCCACTATATTATACATGTGTCTGTTGTCATATAACTGTGTGCACAGGGTGGATTGCTGGATAGTGAAAGGTTCCTGGGTTAACAAATGCAACTGACAGATATGTGTGGCCCACTGCTGTACTCAGACATGGCCTAAGCATGTGAACATGCTCATTTCAGGCTTTCCGTGTTTTGTTGCCTGACATTTGTCTCATTTATTCAAGTGTGTGAGCATGCCCAGTGTCACCTTTCAGTATGTTGCTATCTGAGGTCCACTACATTTGTTGATGTGTGTGAACATGATCAATATTAACATTTATACTGTGTGTGTGTTGGAAGTCAGGTTCTGTTCTTACTGCAGGACTCACCTTTGTGTCATAACGTGACAGGGATTATGCTGTGCCTGCATGGTTTTCATGAGATACTTTGCATAGACTTATCAACATTCCTTCATACAGGCTGACCACTGCAATACTGCCAAGGTTTAGTGGTTCAGTACTTTGACTACAGGGCACATTATCCTGGGTTCAAGGCCCATCACTGCTTTATATTTTCATGCTGAGCAGACCAGACTGCTTAAAGGCCAGTTAAACAAATATGAGCATGTTGGCTTTTGTTCATCTATGCCCTACTTAGACCAGGCTTGTCCGACATTGCTCAATATTCACCAACATTGCTGGACATTGCCCAGTATTACTCAACATTGACCACAGTTGTGGTAGTTGGTGTTTGTGATTTTGTTTGCATATACTACATGGCGGTAAATGCTGTTTAGCACTGCTTTATATTGCTTAACACATGGCAATCATGCCTTAGGTGGTGCTGCAGGGCTGCCTATGTCAGATGCACATACTACACTCCCTGTACATGTTTGAAAGCAGGTAGTGTCAACTTAGGCATCCCTTATACTATATGTGTGAGTCAGAGAGAAGTATCATTTCCAGAGTTCCTACTGAGCCAGTGTATGTGCTATGCATTGCCTCTTTGGCAAGGCCAAAGCATACTGGGCATGCCTCCTTCTGCCTACTGGGGCAGGCTCAGGTTGTTCCTCCTCTGAGTCACGCTCTGCCTGTGATGGCCTTGGCAATGGTGGGAGGCTGTTTGGCCCAGGCCTATGCTGGTCCTGCTGCATCTGTTTTTGCAGGATCATATTATGTAGCATAGCACATACCATGACAATTTGGGTACATGTAGTTGGTGAGTACTACAAGGCTCCACCAGATGTGTCCAGACACCAGAACCGTGACTTGAGCCGTCCAAGCACATGCTCTATTACATTACGTGTTTGTGCTTGTGCCTCATTATGGAGTTCCTGCTCAGGTGTTTGTGTGTTTCTGATGGGTGTCATCAGCCACGGCTCCAGTGCATAGCCAGCATCCCCCACTAGGTGACCATGTGGGAAGTCCCGATTATCAAATGTCTGGTATAGCTGCGTCAGATGCCAGATATGGGAATCATGGTAGCTTCCAGGGCAGCCTGCATACACATTCAGTATTATGCCCTGGGCATCACACATGACCTGGCAGTTGATGGAGGGGAAGCCCTTGCAGTTGAAGTAGACCCTACCCTGCTCGCCGGCTGGTGCTTTGATGCGTATGTGCGTGCAGTCTATTGCACCCACTACCTCAGGGTATTCCGCTATTTGCTGGAAGAGAAGCATATTGCTGGCCAATACCTCACGGGAATTGGGGAAATATACATGATCACCGACATGTGCTGACATGGCATCCAACAACTGGTGCAGTACCCTGGATGCTGATGCCTGTGATATCCCCATCATATCACCAGTTGGTCTCTGGAAGGTACCTGTTGCTAATATTCTTAGGCCAACACATACCTTAGTTTCCAATGGGATGAGTTCCCCTCTGTTGGTTCTGTGTGTGAGGCATGGCCTGCACAGCTCAACAATTTTCTGCAGGAGGTCCCTGTCCACTCTATAGTGCTCCACTATCTCCAGCTCATGCAGCCCCTGGTATGTTACACTGGGCCTGTACACTCTTCACCGTCTCCTCACTGTGGGTTGTCCAGCAGCATTTCCATTGTCACCACCCTCAGCATGTTGCATATGTCGCCTTATAACAGCAATGGTAGCCCCTAACATTTCTTTGTCTCAGTAAAGCTTTTTCAGTTTTTACTTCTATTAGCTTACTGCAGTGTCTGTTGTGAGAAACATAATGGACTGTTGTTTGCAGAGTTTTAAGTGCTAGGCTGGGCTGGGCTAGTGTACTGCCTATGTAATTGCCTGATTCTGATTGTTTTCACCTGCTAGCTCTGCTAGTACTCCCTGGTAGCTTCCTAATATTTGTTGTGCTTCCTTTTTCCTTTCTGTTTCCTCAGGAGGGAGCGCCATGCACACAAGCGCAAACACGCGCAGAGCAGCTAACACGCGTGCGCACAGGCTTACATGGACTAAAACTTGCTTATTCAGGTTAAAATGCGTGCACACCAGTACAAACGCGCTTACAACTCTTTAAACAGCCTTATACATGCTTACTCCGGTTTAAACACACGCACTCATGCTTACACGCGTGCTCTCTGTCTTACTCAGGTTTACAGGTGTGCACACGCATGCATGCATGCTTAGCAAGAAACTTTGGTGTTATCCACGGCATACACCTTCCATTTCTTGCCTTTCCCTAGCCTACCTGTTGACACACCTCTTTCCATGATGTGTAAATGACAGCAGACACATGCCACTCTGCTCCAATGAGCTTCACTTCTTTCATACATGCCCCCCTCGTGATGTCACCTATCTTCTACTCTGTTACTCCCCTTATCCTACTCCTACACTCCACTGACTGTGCTCATTTGCTATGTAAACTTGCGATTCACTATCCTAACCCTCATTTACATAGGATTGCCTACTAATGCTTGGTTACATCTCTTAGACTGAGCTTCCTCCCTTAGCAACCTCTACTCAGTGGCCATGTTGTCTTCAGCTTGTCATTCCCTTGCATTGTACATTAACAATTTAAATAAGATCCACATTTGTGGGTTTTAATTTTTAGTTTTCTGGGTTTTAAAGCACAGCCCATTTGCGAGGCGCTGCGCTACACTTAAACATCGGAAATTGGAGAAAAAAATATAATTATTTTTATTTTCATATTGCATCAGGAAACATTTCCAATGGCCGTATATTTGGCCATTGGCATGCTTCCTGCACTGGATGCAACCTTTATTTGGAGCTGTCACGGCTCCATTTTGCTATTTGCAGAACTGTACTCAGTTGTCAACTGAGTACATTTCTGCAAATAACACTGCTCTTACTCGGACAGGTTCAGGTTTCCTGAATCGCAAATCTACCTCATTTGCATGCCTTTCGCCTGCAATTGAGGTAATTTGCATATCCCAGCCCTGTCCGTGTAAGAGGCGTTTTAGGAGCTCTCTTGCACGCCCCTGCAGGCTGTTCCTAGATCACTCGTCGGACATGATGGCTGCATGGAGTCTTACTCTACTCTAAGACTCCGTGCAAGCCTTCGTGAATCTGGCCCAGTATCTAGTTCTTTCATTGAACATTGAAACATGTGGAGACACACTCACCTTTAGATGGTTTTGCATGCCCACCTTTGTCAACACCAGAGGAACTAGAGGAGCTACTGATCCATGCAGTATGAGGGCTACAATCCCTGGATCTTTCATTGATGTCCATATTGTGTGTGTGTGTGTGTGTGTGTGTGTGTGTGTGTGTGTGTGTGTGTGTGTGTGTGTGTGTGTGTGTGTCTGTGATGTTGTGATATATTTTATTGTATGCCAACTTGTCTTCTAACTGATGATCAGGTCATTAAAACAGCAATATCTGTTCAAAAGACAGAAGTTACACATAGATTAACAAATACACATAGATACCTACCCTTCCTCACCTCCTCTACCCACAACCCCCTCACACAAATATACACACCCACACAGAAAACTTTTCTATTGATGCATCTTATTCACTGTGACTGTTTGATAAGGTAGTCTACACTATATATGTGATTGATGAAGCATTAATTTTAAAATTATTAACATGCAAAGAAAAGATTTCTAGCTGGACACCCATCTGCTGTTTCAAGGGCTCTATGATATATAGTCTATTTACCAAAACTTCAGTGTTCACATCATCAATAGTGGAGCATCGAAGCTCCACTATTTTGAACAGCCAAATTATTGACTACCCACAGCATGGACAGTGCAGCTGAGAAAGGACAAAACCCCAGTCCATGCTGTACTACAGTCTCTTGCAAACACCTACTGCCACTGTTCACTGTGGTGTGCAATGAATATTTTGATCATTCAAGATAGTCAAGCTTTGATGTTCCAGAATATCAACTTTGTAGTCAGTTGATGTTCTGAAGTAGACCCATTTTAAAACACAGGCAGAACAGTTCTGAGTAGCATTTCCTCCTTTATCAGTTATGTTATGAGCTTTTATACCATAGCTTATTTATACTCTAGCTACAGTGAAAAGTGATGTTGTGAAAAGTATTAGACATTGCAGGCTATTTTGTAAAAACACAGAATATACAAGGATTACTTATAAAAGTAAAGAAGCAAAAAAAAAGGTATTGCATCCATGTTAATTATTAATTTCTGTATTGTATACTTTGTGCCGAATTGCCGTGCCCAATACAAAAATAAATCTCCATTTTACATAAAAGTTAATCAGCAGCATTGTGATACAATAGAGGGTATCCTCTGCTCCTTTTCCAATCATTTTTTTTTTTTATTGTATGGGTAAATTTGCTGTGGATTCTGTTGAATTCTACAAGTTATGTTTTTTTATAAAGGCTTTAGCCATTAAAGCCACAGCATCTTCCAAGTTTCAATAATAACAGCACGGTATAGGACTTAGATATGAAACGTTATGCTTGCTTTTCTTCCTAATGTAAGCTTTTCTAAATTGGTGGCTACATAGTTGAATAACCCGAGTAGTTTTAGCATATATCTGTACCTAAAATGGTGTTTTCTATAATGAGTACTTTTGCTTTGGTTTTCAGTTGATAGTCTCTTAACTTCTAGCTGACGCAATGATCACAGCAGTTTCAGATCTGCTACAAGTGAATCCACAAGAATGAGGATATTCTACAAGATTTACAGTCTTTGGTTTTACCAGCTGGACAAAATAACACTGTTGCAATACCTCTCGCAGTTTCACCAAGCATTTCCTGATTTCCCTGTTCAAGAGTTTATACAAGGATCAGTTGCAGTATCACAGTGGACGCAAGGTCAAAGCTCTGCATTTTTTCCATAAATTAAACATTTACAAAACAATGAAGCTATTCACATTACTGACACAATAAATACAGTTCTGATTGATTTCTGTTAAGCACTGCATAACTTTTTATTTTTAATAGTGTCATCATCCAGATCAACTTTTCCTTTTTATTGTGTGTTGACTATCACTGTTTTTCCCTAAAACACTCTGTAAAATAGTTTTTGTTTGTATTTTTGATTACACTGTGTGATTGATGCCAGATAAGGAGTAACATTTAACAAACATGCTCTGCCCAACCAATGAGGCAGCATTTTTTTATATCAATTGATACTTTGGATTATTGCTACAGCTGTAACACTTGTGAACATTGCTGAACCGTGGCATTGTCCTGTTAACTCACACTGCATGCAACTTGTTTTGAACATCCCGGATGGGTACCGCCAGTTTTACTCAGTGTACTCAAATGAGATTTTTTGAGCTTTGAAAAATTATGACTAATAAAGCCGCTTAATATCTGCACCTGTCTAAAGTAATGTCTACATCGTAACCCTGTACATAGCATTCTTAGAGAGTAGAACGGCCCTTTTTTATTATCTTAGGGAATAACAAGAAATGAAGTGTTAATTTCTTACATCTGTGGACACATTTAGAAATACATATACCTTTAATTTTTATGTGGGGTTAGGCAACAAAATGAGGTTTGAGTACAAAATATTAACTTCTGTCTACACCCCTGCAGCCAGGCAAGTATTTTGCAGACTGTCTTCACTGTTATTGAGCATATATCATTCCTTATGGGACAGCCTACATTAGTCTCTGCATCTGTTTCTTGTGATATGCTACTGAAGGACATATTGCAATGACTGCTGTCATCTGTAATAAGTGAAGAATTAACATCTTGGGTTGATACATTTACTGCAGACTCTCAGTCAAGTACTTTTTCATTTTCTGACTTTCCAGATTAACTTTATTTTGACAAGTCATTTATAATGTGTGGAAGAAATAAAGAAGCAGCAGAAATATAGGTGCATGACATATTAGCCAGTTACTTATACCTTGCCACAAAGAAAACATTTTTTTCCACATATTTAAGAGGAGGATACTCCTTGTGGTTAGTTTTCTAGATCATCGGCCGACAGGGTGGTATGTGACAAGAAGCACATTTGAGAAAATATACTATTCAGTTTAACTTCACAATAATTAAAAATGAACACATGATTTTTCTAGTCATCTAGTTTTATGTTTCTGCTTCTTTGATACATTTTATTCATAGAAAGAATATAGTCTTCTAGAAATGTCTGGATTCCTTGTGGCTAAAGGAGTTATTTTCCTATGTTCTGAGCATTTTTTTTTAATTCGATTTTAATTTTTTTTATTTAGATTTCTAATGTTGACACAGAGTGGGGTATATTGGTGGCAAAGTTATAATTTCTCCCTCACACCACTCGAATCATGTCATCAATTCTAGTCTGGGATTCCTTCTGTTAGAGTTTGTATGTCTTTCATATGTCTGTGTGAGTTTTCTCTACATGTTTGGGTTTCCCCTTCACATCCCGAATATGCAACATTGCTGAAATGATATAACTCAGAATTGCTCATAGATGTGCATATCATGCATGACTGAGTGTGTATGGGCATGTGTGTATATGTGTGTCTGTGTGTGTGTGTGTGTGTGTGTGTGTGTGTGTGTGTGTGTCTGTGCAAGCACACGTGTGTGCCTGTGTGAGAGAGAAAGATGCCGCAATGGTGTGGAACCCTGCTTTTGCTATAGTTACCTTTAGCCTCTGACCACCAGAATAAGCTACAGCTGTCCATGACCTTGTATTAGATTAAGATGGTAACTGGAAAATGTAAACATTAATCTTGACTGGAAAACACAGGGAACATGTGATTATCATACACTTTGGTATATTTTATGCTAAGTGTAATATTACAAAGACTCTATCAATAACTGTGTGTGTGTGTGTATGTGTGTGTGTGTGTGTGTGTGTGTGTGTGTGTGTGTGTGTGTGTGTGTGTGTGTGTGTGTGCGTGCACGTCATTTACAATGTACAAGATGTTTTTAATGAACACATAGGTTCATAGGTTCATAGATTCATACTAGGCTATCTGCCCTAGGGCATTTATAAGCCTATCCAGAGTGTGTTTGGCTTTTGCAACCCATTTTAAATGAATTTTGCTATGCCCTTTTTCGAGGTTAGTATACTGTGCCTCTGTCTAACAGTGACACAGAAGTGATACCCAGGGTAAACCTACTATCTCCCATCCACTCATCAAGATTCCTCTTGAAGAGAGTCAATGAGGGACTCTGCCTAACCTGGACTGGGGTTTTATTCCAGAGTGAAGGGAGCCTCTGGGTTATGAATCTGTCCCTCCAGCATGTCCTATTTATTGCAGTGCTGAAGTTCAAGTCTCTCGAGCACGTAACTCGATGGGATTTGGATTTTCTGAGGTGCAGCATGTCCATTAATTCTGGGCTGGACATGGCTTCATATGTCAGGCACAGATCGCCTCTGAGCAGGCAATATGCCACTGAGTAGAGCTGGAGTTTCTTTAACCGGGCAGCATATGGCATCTGTTTGAGCCCTTTGATCCTCTTGGTGAGATACTTTTGGGTTCTTTCCAGTTGCTGCAGGTGTCTGGTAAGGTACTTCCCAAAAGGGGCATTGTACTCAATTATGGGCCTGATGAGGGATGAGTAAAGAGGCACAATGACCTCCCGTGATCTAGATGTGAATCCCTTCATGATTAGGTGGGCTATATAAAATGTTTTTCTAACCACTTTGGCCACGTGGTTGTCAAATGATAGATTGCTATCAACTTGGGTCCCCAGGTCCCTAATTACTTCTTCTGTACTTAATGGATTACCACCTATGTGGTAATTTGTGGGCACTTTGTTTTTGCCAAAGGGGATGACTATGCACTTTTTGGCATTTAGCTTGAGGCCATGGCTCTGGCACCAGTTGTCTGTTTCTATGAGGCCCTTTTGTAGGATGCTTACGTCGACTGGAGAGTCGATTATGGAGCCCAGTTTGCAGTCATCTGCGAACTTGGTCAGCCACAGTCCTTCCGTGTTAGCCTGTACCTCTGAGAAATATATACCGAACAAGAGAGGTCCCAGGACTGAGCCTTGTGGGATGCCACTTGTAACTGGTTTGGAGTCTGATATGGCTCCAGCAATTCTAACCATGTAGGTTCTGTCCTTGAGCCAGTTTGCAACCCATCTAGTGACATAGGGGTTTATATTTAAGCTGGTGAGCTTATCTATAATGCCCGAGTGGGGTATTGTATCGAAGGCTTTTGCAGGGTCCAGGTAGTCTGTGTGGACCACCATCCCCTCATCAATGGCCTTGGTGACTGTTTCAAAGAAATCAACCAGGTTTAACAGGTAGGATCTACCCTTAACAAAGCCGAACTGGGTAGGATTCAGTGTCTGTAGGTCCCCAATATCTTTATTTATGAGGTCCATGATGATCCTTTCCATAGCTTTGCAGACCAAGCTAGTCAGGCTTATGGGGCAATAGTTTCCAGGATCCGTTGAGGCACCACCTTTGTGGAGAGGGACCACTGTTGCTGTACGCCACTCTTTGGGTACATATCCTGTAGTAAGGCTGAGATTGAACAGCAGTTTTATGTTTGGGTTTAGTTCTTCTTGAAGTTCATGTAGCAGCCGGGACACCGTCTTGTCCCATTGATGCTGTGTTTTTTGCTTTGGAGAGGGCGGCTCTTACCTGAGCATCTGAGATGTCAGGGGGGCAGCACTCTGCTGGGGTAGATATTTGCCCTTTTGGTGGGGAAGGGGGGAGAAGTTTGCGCTGAACCTGTCAGCTAGGATGTTAGCAATGTCTGTGGGTTCGGTGTATTGGCAAATCCTGCTTTCAGAACTTTGCTTGATAATAATGTCTTGGCAGAATATCACCACAGACTGTGAGAGCAAAGACCTGGACAAAAAGCATAATGTTTCACTAAGCAAGGATGTTCTTTTCATATGTTCTGTCTTTACTAAAAATGTTCAGCTTCTTCATACATATGTGTGAAATAATATGGATTATTGAATCATATTTATCTTTGACTTATTTTGTATTGTTTGAAGTACTGATTTCAAGGTATGATATGCTTATAATGACCTGCATGAACTCCTTGTATTAAAAGGGATAATCACCACTGCCAAATTAGTCTTCTGAAATGGCACACAAAAGATGTGTTACATAATTAATAACAGATGCATGGGAATGTAAAAATCATGTGATGAAAAGGAGAACACAGAAGTAATATTTTCAATGGTCAGTCAATATGCAGTTATAAACAAATGTATTGCAGTTTTAGCTGTAATGTTTCTAAGTGCAATAAATGATCAACTAACCTGTAATATGTGAAATAGTGCTTTCGTGCCATAAAACAAGTTTACATATACATTACTATATTATTCTAGTTGCATTTTAGCCAGATAGATTGCTAGATTCTCAGGCCATTGGGTGGTATATGACAAAAAGCTTGTTTGAGGAAATACACATTTTAAAATAGCTTCAATATGTGTGTTTGAGAGAGAGCTCCTACAATGGCTTGACACCCTTTCCAAGGCTACTTTTTCTGCCTTATACTTATTCGGTAATAGAATAAGCTATGACTCCCCCTGCAATGGATTAAGTGTGCAATAAGAAAATGAACATGTCAACTGGGAAAATGAGGTCATCATATACTACAATATCTTTCATGCTACGTGTAATGTTACAGAGAAGTTTGATATAGCAGTGTGATGTAAGGACCTGAGAGGGAGACACTTAGATGGCTACAGAGTCTGCTGTATGACGAGTATGACAGGAGCCGAGGACGCTCAGCTGAAGGACGTAACAGAGGAGCTCAAAGCCACTGTAAGTCAGTTCCAGACAAGCAAATGGAGAGACAAAAAGACTAAAATCGATGTGCTATACAGAGAAATGAGGGCTAATATAGAGACCATGTAGGAGATAAAAACCACATAAAAAGAGGTACTGGTATGACTTCAGAAGAATAGCTCAATAAACATAAGGTAGAGAGCTAAAAATAAAAGGCAAAACTGGCCAAAACATAGCACATGTCAGATGCAGACGGTAAATGAGAGTGATTTGTACATGACAGAGGACACTGAAGCGAAGAAGGAAAGCAAGAAATTGAAGAAAGGAAGTGGGTGTTAGAGACAAACAGATAAAGAAAGAGTATTGGGGCCAAGAGGCAGGAGGCAGTGCAAGAGGAAAATAATGTATATGGAAAATGCAAGAGGTCAGCAATATTACAGAGATGAGCAATTGTTTAGCAGAAGTGCTTATAAGAACTAACACAGGCATTCCAAGAATCACTCCAGCATGGTGTCGGCTGAGAAAGGGAGGTGTAGAGTTGTAGTTATCAGAGGCTTGATCACAAGGAATGTCAGGTGAGCAAGGAAATTACAATAGAATGGATGTGTAACATTAGAAAGTGCCTCAGGATTAAGATTTAGGTACCAAAAAGTGTGATGTATGGCTTCTGCTCTTACAAGCTATACAATTATCAAGTCAACAAACTGGGGGGGGGGGGGGGTGTTGCTTTAAATATGAGGACTTTCTATGTATTTAAATATTTTATACATATATATATATATATATATATATATATATATGTGTGTGTGTGTGTGTGTGTGTGTGTGTGTGTGTGTGTGTGTGTGTGCGTGTGTGTGTGTGTGTGTGTGTGTTACAATTATTTAATATGCTCAAGTTTGCAAGAAATCCTGTCAGGAATACAAAGCAGAGAAAAAGCATATTTATGCTGTCACTATTAACGATGCTTTGTATTTTTCTGCTCCTCAGTGGAATTCAAAACAAAATGTGCTGAAATGATACTCTTCCACACTAGTTGGCCTTCTGTGGGCTGAGAATTACAATGATTTTGGTGGAGAATTGCATTTTCAGTAGTGCTTCTAGTGCCAAGTGTTAGTACAGCAAAGAAACTGAATAGATAATCTAGGATTTCCAGTTTAATGGCGTGACAAAAACAGAGCAGCTATAATAGCAATGGACCATAATGTTTCTTTCAGATGGGATAGATATTGAATGCTAGAATGCAAGGATATATCAGAATTATTGTGCTATCGATTGAAGTAACAAAGATGCTGGAGAGGAAATTGATGGGATGATAATAAAGAGTAGGAGGAGGAGTTGAGTAAAACATAAACACAGCAATATATAGGAAGGTACAGGAGTCAACCGAGAGACAACAATATACACGGGAAAGGAAGAGAAGTAATCAAGATGCTATTCCAAGTTGCATGCATGGTTGAGCAGGTTAAGCAGTACAAATAATCTGACATTAACTGCTTGAGGGTCATGATGAGGAAATTGCCAGGAGTTTAAGTAAGGCGATAAGTGGCTTTTGAACTGATTAGACAAAAGGTGAAAACAGACATAGTAGTTGCATCAGTCTTAGTTAAATGAAGAAAGGAACTGTGTTATGGAGACTTTAAAAGTTTACTTGTTTAAGGAGGACAGAAAGAACAAACTAGGTGTAAGGATAGAAAGCTACATTAAGCAGAGCATAAACTGTGGGAGCACTTAATAGAAGAGCAACAGAAGAACTTCAGTGACAATCAGAAAATAATAGATTAGCAGTCAAAGCAGAGAGATGAAGAGTAGGAGCTGCTTGGTAGGAATGGCATATCATATACCAAATAGTGAAAGAGAGGATGATAAACAGAAAGATGAAAAGATGTGGTCTTAGAAAAGGAAAACAGCGGTTATTATAGACCACTTTAATCATCCAGGGACCAGTTTATGAATATCCTACATCAAATTCAGGGAGAAAAGGAATTAAATAGTTCAGGTAGTAGAAAAAAGGGAGTCATTTATTTATTAAACAAAGTTGCAAAGAAAGTAAAACACTGAACATTTTCTTAGCATGGAGCAGGAGATCAAAACTTAGAAGGGAAAACATCCCACAGGTGGTGATGCACCAGCTCTGATTCACCATTTGCAATGGTGAAAACATGGAAATAAACAAAATCAAATTGTGGGATGACAGAATGACAGAAAATGTATGAAAAGTTGCTGTCATTAAAGACAAGTATATGGAACACATTGTAAGTGGATAAACATTAAGGAGAACACTCAAACAGTAAAAAAAGCAAGGCAGCAAATGAAACAGTCTAACATGGCTCAATAGTAGGAAGATAAGGAGACAGGCCACACAAAGGAAATGGCACCTCAAAAGATAACAACAAGAATGAATCCTCATTAGACCCATTATAGAGTACAATGCCCCGTTTGGTATGTACCTCACAAGACATCTGCAACAGCTGGAAAGGGTTTGACATGGCCTTGTATGTTAAGCAGAGATTGCCTCTCAGTAAACGATATGCCACAGAGTATAGCTGGAGTTTTTTAGATGGTCAGCATAGGGCATCTGTTTTAGGCCTGTGATTATTTTAGTGAGGCATTTCTGAGGCCTTTCCAGCTGTTGCAAATGTCTTGTGAGGTACATACCAAACGGGGCGTTGTACTCTATAATGGGTCTAATGAGGGATGAGTACAGTGGGACAATGACCTACATTTTTTTCTGGATGAAAAGCCCTTAGTGATGAGGTGTGCCACATAGAAAGATTTCCTGACTGTTGAGGCGATGTGGTTGTCAAAGGTGAGACCACTGTCCACCTGTGTCGCTAAGTCTCTCATCACTCTCTTAGTGTTTAGTGCACTGCCACCTATGTGGTAATTCATGGGTACATGTTTTTTCCCCAAAGGGGATAACTATACATTTCTTGGCATTAAGTTTGAGCCCATGGCTCTGGCACCAAGCATCTATTTCTGTAAGGCCCTTTTGTACAATATCCACATCATTTGGGGATTCAGTAATGGCTCCCAGTTTGCAGTCTTCTGCAAACTTTGTTAGCCAAAGTCCCTTAGTGTTGGCCTGTACTTCAGAGAAGTAGATGCCAAACAAGAGCGGTCACAGGACTGAACCCTGAGGTACTCCAATTGTCACTTGTCTGGAGCTGGATTTGGAGTCGGCTACTTTTACAGGCTGCGTTCTGTCAGTAAGTCAGTTGGCAACCCATCGAGTGACATAGGGATTTATGCCCAGCTTAGTACATTTATCTATGATTCCAGCGTGGGGGATGGTATTGAAGGCCTTGGCGAGGTCCAGATAGCCTGTGTGGACTGTATTTTAAATTGTTATGGGATATTATGGAGCAGTCAAGAAACTGTATGGTTCATGGTCAGACTTATGAGGAACATTTGAAGATATAGCATACTAAATTAGAAAAGAGCTAAGACTTAATGGTCTTTTGTAAATATCTGTCTACCTATCTGTCTAGCTATCTATTTATCTTTCTCAAACTACAGTTTTAGCATTTAATGAATGACGCAAAATGTGTAATGAATAGTTTCTGAAGTGGAGGTCACAGCATTTATTTGTATGTATAATGGAAGATGGGTGATAGAAACAGTGTGAACAATTGGAGGACTGTTGACTTGATACTGAGCTATAAACTAGTTGTTATTAGTTAAAATGTTGCAGTTGAATGTGAATGTATTTATTCCTTCTATGGTGGTGAAGCAATTGTCCAAATTGGATATATTGGAGCATTATTAGCAATTTATAATGACCTGCGGTGGTGGTGCTGCGGTAGCGTTGTCACCTCACAGTAAGGCGCTGACCGGTTAGACTCTCAGCTAGCGCATCTTCTGCATGGAGACATGCGTTGAAGATTGTGCATCAGGGCTGGCAAGTCGGCATGTAAAAATCAACTGCCAATCATTAGCAGACCGAAGTTCCGCTGTGGCGACCCCTAACCGGGAAAAGCCGAAAGACACAACAACAACATTAGCAATTTATAGCATTCAGTTAAGTAAAGGACAGACACAGAAAATGAAGCTCTAGATTTAACCACTATGTCCTGTGACATCAGCAAGGAGTTTGACAAGATTGTTCACCAGCAGTTGCTGTATATTATAATAATATGATTTAGGGTACTAATTTTGCATTTCTTTTCAATGCATATGATAAAAGACAGGAAAAATGATTGGTTAGTTAAGATTTGGAAATGTTGTATAAATGTTAGGTAGAGTGCACAAGCCAGGGCTGTCATAGGATCATAGAATCTTAGAATCATAGGAGGTTACTAGGCTATCAACCTAGCCATTTCATCCTAATGTAATACCATAGATACTTTAGTCAATACCCAGGACTGTATTTAGTAATTACTGCCCATGTTTAGGAGTGTTGGGGCGCTATCCCCATTAAGAATTTATGGTGGCTCTTCCACTCATCCAGGTTCTTTTTGAACAGTGTCATAGAGGTGCTCTTCTTCACATGAATTGGCAGCCTATTCCAAAGATGAGGCAGTGGCTGGGAGACACATCTGTCCCTCCAGCACATCCTATTCAAGTCACAGGCTATATTTAGATCCCTGGAATGGGTAGCTCTAGTCCCATTTCATTTATGGATGTGAAGCAAATTCATTAGGTTTGGGTCAGAGATTGCTCTGTAAGACAGGCATAAGTCTCCCTTAGAAGCCTATACGATATTGAGTACAGTGACAAGGACTTTAGAATGGTCTGTGTAAGGCACATGCTGATGTCTCTTAACCTTCTTAGTTTGAACTCTCTGACATCTCTCCAATTGTTACAGGTGCTTTGTATGGTACATGCGTTATTCTCAATTATGGACCTGATTAATGATGAGTATTGAGGGGATATAACCTCCTTTGCCATAGAGGTAATGCCTTTGCTAATCAAGTGTTCTATGTAGAAAATGTTCCTTACTTGCAGTAGACAAATGGTGGTCAAAGTTAAGGTCACAGTCTACTTGTGATCCCAGATCCCTTACCACTTCATTGATATATAGGGTACTGTTGTTAATTTGCTACTGTGAAGGGACATTGGGCCGGATTCACGATGGCTTGAACGGAGTCTAAGAGTAGAGTAAGACTCCATGCGGCCATCATGTCCGACGAGCGATCCAGGGACAGCCTGTAGGGGCGTGTAAGAGAGCTCCTAAAATGGCTCTTACACGGACAGGGCTGGGACATGCAAATCACCTCAATTGCAGACAAAAGGCATGCAAAAGAGGTAGATTTGTGATTCAGGAAACCCAAACCTGTCCGAGTAAGAGCAGTGTTATTTGCAGAAATGTACACAGTTGACAACTGAATACTGTTCTGCAAATAGCAAAACGGAGCCGTGACAGCTCCAAATAAAGATTGCAACCAGTGCAGGAAGCATGCCAATGGCCAAATATACAGCCATTGGAAATGTTCCCTGATGCAAAATTAAAATAAAAATATATTTTTTTTACGCAGATTTCTGATGTTTAAGCATAGCGCAGTGCCGCGCAAATGGGCTGTGCTCTAAAACACAGAATACTAAAAATTATAACCCACAAATGTGGATTTTATTGAAATTGTTAATGTACAATGCAAGGGAATGGCAGGCTGAAGACAACATGGCCACTGAGTAGAGGTTACTAAGGGGGGAAGCTCAGTCTAAGACATGTAACCAAGCATTAGTAGGCAATCCTATGTAAATGAGTGTTAGGATAGTGAATCACTAGTTTACATAGCAAATGAGCACAGTCAGTGGAGTGTAGGAGTAGGATATGGGGAGTAACAGAGTAGAAGATAGGTGACACTATGAGGGTGGTATGTTTGAAAGAAGTGAAGCTCATTGGAGCAGAGTGGCATGTGTCCACTGTCAGTTAGACATCATGGAAAGAGGTGTGTCAACAGGTAGGCTAGGGGAAGCCAAGATATGGAAGGTGTATACCGTGGATAACACCAAAGTTTCTTGCGAGTAAGACAGAGTGCGCACGTGTAAGCATGAGTGCGTGTGTTTAAGCTGGAATAAGCGTGTATAAGGCTGTTTAAAGAGTTGTAAGCATTTTTGCACTGGTGTGCGTGCGTGTTAACCCAAATAAGCAAGTTTTAGTCCGTGTAAGCATGCGTGAGTGCATGTTAGCTGCTGTGCGCGTGTTTGCGCTTGTGTGCGCGGTGCTCCCCCCTGAGGAAACAGAAAGGAAAAAGGAAGCATAATAAATAATAGGAAGCTACTAGGGCATAGTAGCAGAGCTAGCAGGTGAAAACAATCAGAATCAGGCAATTACACAGGCAGTACACTAGCCCAGCCCAGCCTAGCACTTAAAACAACAGTCCATTGTGTTTCTCACAACAGACACTGCAGTAAGCTAATAGAAGTGAAAACTGAAAAAGCTTTACTGAGACAAAGAAATGTTAGGGGCTGCCATTGCTGTTATAAGGCGACATATGCAACATGCTGAGGGTGGTGACAATGGAAATGCTGCTGGACAACCCACAGTGAGGAGACGGAGAAGAGTGTACAGGCCCAGGGTAACCTACCAGGGACTAAATGAAGTGGACATAGTGGCACGCTATAGAGTGGACAGAGACCTCCTGCAGCAAATTGTTGAGCTGTGCAGGCCACGCCTCACACACAGAACCAACAGCGGGGAACCCATCCCAATGGAAGCCAAGGTATGTGTTGGCTTAAGAATATTAGCAACGGGTACCTTCCAGAGATCAACTGGTGATATGATGGGGATATCACAGGCATCAGCATCCAGGGCACTACACCAGTTCCTGGATGCTATGTCAGCACATGTTGGTGATCATGTATATTTCCCCAATTCCTGTGAGGTATTGGCCAGCAATATGCGTCTCTTCCAGCAAATAGCGGAATACCCTGAGGTAGTGGGTGCAATAGACTGCACGCACATATGCATCAAAGCACCAGCCAGCGAGCAGGGTAGGGTCTACTTCAACCGCAAGGACTTCCCCTCCATCAACTGCCAGGTTGTGTGTGATACCCAAGGCATAATACTGAATGTGTGTGCAGGCTTCCCTGGAAGCTACCAGGATTCCCATATCTGGCATCTGACACAGCTGTACCAGACATTTGCCAATGGGGACATCCCACATGGTCACCTAGTGGGGGATGCTGGCTATGCACTGGAGCCGTGGCTGATGACACCCTTCAGAAATGCACACACACCTGAACAGGAATGCCATAACGAGGCACACGCACAAACACATAATGTAATAGAGCGTGTGTTTAGGCTGCTCAAGTCATGATTCCGGTGCCTGGACACATCTGGTGGAGCCTTGCAGTACTCACCAACTACATGTACCCAAATTGTCATGGTATGTGCTATGCTACATAATATGAGCCTGCAAAAACAGCTGCAGCAGGGCCAGCATAGGCCTGGGCCAAACAGCTCCCCATCATTGTCAAGGCCATCACAGGCAGAGCATGACTCAGAGAAGGAACAACCTGAGCCTGCCCTAGTAGGCAGAAGAAGGCGTGCCCAGTATGCTTTGGCCTTGGCAAAAAGGCAACACTTAGCACATACACTGGCACAGTAGGAACTCTGGAAATGATACCCCGCTCCGACTCGCACATAAAGTAAAAGGGATGCCTAAGTTGACACTACCTGCTTCCAAACATGTGCAGGGAGTGTAGTATGTGCATCCGACATAGGCAGCCCTGCAGCACCACCTAAGGCATGAATGGCATGTGTTAAGCAATATAAAGCAGTGCTAAACAGCAATTACCACCATGTAGTATATGCAAACAAAATTTCACACACCAACCAGCACAACTGTGGTCAATGTTGAGTAATATTGGGCAATGTCCAGCAATGTTGGTGAATATTGAGCAATGTCGGACAAGCCTGGTCTAAGTAGGGCATAGCTAAACAAAAGCCAGCATGCTCATATTTGCTTAACAGGCCCTTAAGCAGTCTGGTCTGCTCAATAAGAAAATATAAAGCAGTGATGGGCATCGAACCCAGGATACTGTGCAATATAGCCAAAGTACTGAACCACTAAACCATGACAGGAATGTAATGGTTTGCTTCTATGATGGACTGTTGATAAGTCTATGCAAAGTATTCCATGGAAACACTGCAGGCACAGCATAATCCTTGTTGAGTTATGACACAAAGGTGAGTCCTGCAGTGAGAACAGAACCTGACTTCCAACACACACAGTATAAATGTTAATACTGGTCATGTTCACACACATCAGCAAAGCTAGTGGACCTCAGATAGCAACATACTGAAGGTTCACACTGGGCATGCTCACACACTTGAATAAATGAGACAAATGTCAGGCAACAAAACATGTAATGTCAGATCTGGGCATGCTCACACACTTAGGCAATGTCTGAGTACAGCAGTGGGCCATGCATATCTGGCAGTTGCATGTGTTAACCCAGAAACCTGTCACTATACATCAATCAGCCCTGTGCACACAGTTATATGACATCAGACACATCTATAATATAGCAGAACCCTGACATAATCAAATATGTTCTGCAGATACTGAAGTTCTTCATGGAAACTGGTAAAGCAAAGATGATAAAGACCTGCAAACAGTATCAGCAATAAACATTGTGCATCATGAACATAAGCATAGGTTCAGAGGTCGATACTAGGCTATCTGCCCTAGGGCATGTACAAACTTAGCCAGAGTGTGTTTGGCATTCGCAACTCTGTCACATTACTACACTGTGTGTGTGAATAGTAGGTCACACAAGATAGGCCATGTACATTTATGCTAGTGTGCCTCTGTCTAGCAGGGACACAGAGGATATCCCAGGGGTAAATATACAATCACCCATACAGTCATCAAGATGTCTCCAGTAGGTGGTCAGTGGGTGGCTCTGCCTATGTGAAACTGGGATTACATTCTGTAGTGAGTGGAGGCTCTGGGATAAGAATCTCTCCCTCCACAATGTCCTATTAACATCTGTGCTGAGGTATACGTCCCTGCAGTGTGTAGCTCCAAGGGAGTTGGATATCCTGAGGTGGAGCATGTCCAGTAATACTGGTTTGGGTATAGCTGTAAACAACAGGCACACATCATATCTGAGTAGGTGGTAAGCAACTGAGTAGAGCCGGAGTTACTGCATCTGAACTATGCAGTGCATCTATGTGAGGACTGTCCTTGGCCAGTACAGTTGCTGCAGGTGTCAGGTAAGGTACACCCCAAATGTGGCATTGTAACCAAGCATGGATGTGATGAGTATAGTGGCACAATGACCTTACTTGATCTAGATGTGAAACCATATGGGATAAGGTGGCACACATAGCAGGTGTGTCCAACCACTTTGGCAATGTAAATGTTAAAGGCGACAGTGCAAACAAGTGATGTCCCCAAACCCCTAACACCTCCTACCGTATGTAATGGATTACTACCTATGTGGTAATGTGTGGGCATGTTGTTACTCCCAAAGGGGATGACTATGCAACTAATGGCATTTAGCTGTAGGCCATGGCTCAGGCACCAGTCATCCATCTCTGTGAGACCCTGATTGAGTATGCATGTGGCAGCTGAAGAGTTGATAATGGCACCCAGTTTACAGTCAAGTGCAAACATGTTCAGCCATATTCCCCCTGTGATAGCCTGTATGTAAGACAAATATATACTGAACAAGAGAGATCCCAGGACCAAGCTGTGTGTGATGCCATGTGTAACTGGTGTATAGTCAGACATGGCACCTGCAATCCTGACCATGTGGGTGCTATCCCTGATCTAGGTATCAATCCATTGTGTGAGATATGTGTCCAAAGTGACACTGGTGAGCCTATGCATAATGGCCCAGTGGGTTATTGTGTTGAATGGTTTTGCAAGGTGCAAGGTTCAGGTAGGCTGTGTGGATAGCCATCCCTATGTCGATGGACCTGTTAGCCATTTAAAGAATACCTACAGGTTCAAGAGGCAAGATCTGCCCACAACAATGCTGAAATGAGTAGGACACAGTGTCTGTAGGTTCCCAATGTCTATGTGTAGGAGTCCTATGACAATATGCTCCATAGCTTTGCAGAGCAGGCCACATAGGCTTATAGGGCAATATTGCCTGTGGTCCATTGTGGCACCAACTCTGTAGAGCAGGACCACTGTCGCAGTATGCCATTCCTTGGGTACATATCCTGTGGTAATTCCAATATTGAACAGTGATGTAATGTGAGGGTTGCATTTGTCATGATGCTCGTGTATGATGCAGGCTGGGATACCATCTGGTCACATTGATACTGTGATGTACGCTGTGGGGAGGGCAGCACTCACCTGTTACTGTGTGATGTCAGGGAGGTTATACTCTGTTGGCATGGATAGTTGCTCCTTGGGGGGGATGGGTGGGAGACATCTGCACGGAACCTGTTTGCCAGGATGTAGGCAATGCCAGTGGGTTCAGGGTAGGTTTAGTCAGTATGCAGTAATTCACAGCATATCAGTTAGTGTCCACCCAGGTTCCTGACATAACTGAAGAAGGCCGTGTGATGGTCCTATGTGTCAGGTGCAATTGTCTGGTAGAAGCGGCCCTTAGAAAAGTCCATGAGTGATTGTAGCTGTCTGCTAGTACAGATCACAGATGCCTTCCCTGTCTGGGATTGTGCTCTATCATGTAGTAGTGTCCTCTTGACGTTGTACAGCTTATTAATGGCTGGGGTCTACCAGACAGGTCCCCTGCCATTGTAGTAGTGGGTCTTGTTGTTATTTGGGATAGCACAATCCATGCAGTCTACTAGGTGTCCATAGAATGTGTATGTAAAGGATGCAGCAGTGTGAGCCATATATGCCACTGTGTCAGGATCTCTGAATGATACCACCTTGCTTCAGTGAAGTGAGATGTTGGCTCATGAGAAGTTCACCAAGATTACCCAGAATGAGTGTGTGGAGGGTATATGTATGTCCTGTGAGATACATGTATGTTCTGACCTTACCAATGAGGGGTATATCGCTGGTGTGGAACATAGAGTCCCCATGTTGGTGATGAGCAGGTCCAATATGTATTCCCCCTTGTGGCTGTGGTGACTGGTTGTGCCAAAGCATATGAGTCCACAAATTGTAGTGACTGTTAGGTGAGGTTGTCGGGGCTTGAGTAGTATCCCCAATCAATATGTGTGTACATGAAGTCACACAATATAATGGTGTCTGTGGAGACCTGCATATTCTCCATAGTTCCCACAAAAGCCGAGTGTGGTTCCTGAGTTTGGGAGTGTGTTCTGTAGCAGGCCACAAACTGAAAGGCAGTATTGCCCAATGGTAGTTGTCTATGTATGGTCTGTGATGCTTTGTGCAGTGCTACTAACCTGGAGGTGTGTGTATCTGTGATGTATATGGATACTCCCCCTAGTTGTGTTGTCTGTTCCAAGTCTTGTTGTCAGACAGCATGGTATGAAACATAACCTGGTAGTGCTGGTGTGCATAAGCGAGCCTGAGCCAGGTGTCTGTCAGTGCACAGATATTGCTCTCCTCCATACTGAGGAGAGTCCTGAGTGGCCACAATATGAGGTTAACACAACTGTTGTTGAGAAGCATTACCCTTAGTTTCATTTAACCTGTAATGTCTATGGAGGTGGGTTTGTCTTCTGAACCCTGTGTAAAAAAGCACTCTGGTGGTAGCAAGAGCCTTAGCCAGCATACCAAAATCCAAGGGTGACAGGTGCAAGCTGTCCATAGTGAAGCTACGTGGCATGTTGAGCATGTCACCATACACTGACAGACACTGTATCCCCTATGAATGAAACAAATTTGTTAGCCAGCTGTTAAATGTGATATGTGTGTCTGTATACTGTGACATCATAATTGGTGGGTGTAAGATGCTAGACAAGGTCTTGGTCATACTGGCCTGGGCTACATGATCAGAGTGTACGTCCATGTATCATGTCATGTGGTCCAGGGAGTAACGTCTGAGATGAGACACACCAGCATGGACAATGATGGTGCCAGTCTTGTACTTGCTTTGGAGTGACCTGACTGCCTGTGTTATGCGGCAGATCCTGGAACCCAACAGACAGCCCAAAGTGACTATTCCCTTGTCAGGGCTGGTGAGTGGTACGTCAGTGTGTCTGAACATAAATGTCGCCTATTACAAGTGTATTAGGTGTGTTGTTTAGCCCGAAGGGCAGTGACTGTGTGGTACACTGACATTGTGAACTTAGTGATATGTGGGTATTGTAGTGGGGTAGCAGGTGTGTGTATGTCTGCTTTGGAGGCCTCTGCTGCTTAGGTAGAGTACATTTACAGCATCCAAGTATGTCAATGTGTGCTAATGTGGTTTGAGTGCTGTTGCTAGAGGATATGTGAGACTGATATGTGTGTGGTTACCTTCACCACCTGATACACTGTGCCAGTCATGGGTAGAGAGACTTCAGCTCCCTGTATGTCTATATAGGTGCATCTCAAACATATAGCTGAGTTTGTCGGGAGGAGGAGAGGGTTGTCTGTGTACATGAGGCATTTGTGACATTGTGTCAATATCACAATATCCACCAGTTGGACTGAAGAGTACACACAAAACCGACCCCTGGACATGTCAGGATATTATCATGACATACTCTGTAGCCTGATCACAAAGGATCAGTAGGGTGTTAAGTGTGTAAAACAGTATAACAGGGATTAGTGCTCATGTTCGTTAGTGTGTTGTAAAGAGAAGCTGAGAAGGAGTCCAGACTGAATCATGGCACCTCCTTCAGCTATGTCATAAATATCAATGTACACACATATATGTCCTGAGTCAGGTCCAACTGTACCTGAGTGTCAATGCTGACATTATGACAGACAGGCCCATATGTACATACCCATCCCCCACTGACAATAGTCCACATCATCATACCAGGAGATATCACATGTAGAATGGATGAGCAGCTACCCCCACTGCCAAAAACATAGCAGTAGGTGGAATACATTGATTCCCAATATGTGTCATGCACAAACTACAGAACAAGCAGATCATGCACCTGAACAGTTAGCTGAGCCGCACCCCCTACACAGGATGTGGAACCATTGAATGTGTCACAGCTACATATGGCACTCCCCACAAGTGTTGGTGCACAACATACCATGGGAAGTCAAGTCCAGTATGCCTATGAGCTCTGATCTGCAAGGTCATGGAGTCCATCATGGTTGCAGTCATAAACAGAGCTATTGGAAGCTGACACACACACAACCCTACCAACTGTGGTATATTCATGTGCGGATCATGGTTCCCAAACATGCTAGACTGTTTGCAAGTCAGCCACCCAGGGCATACATCAATGAACACATCTACACATGTGACACACAGACTTTGAATAGCCCTTTATCACCATCCCAGACACATGTAGCATCCACAAAACCAAGAAGCTGTGCATAAATATGTGTTGACATATGACAGAATGTCAAGGTGTCCACAGATAGATCACACAAGGTAAGGATACTGAGGTCATGTTCAAGCTGTTGACACCTACTGACCCACATGGACCATTCCTGGAATGACATTAAACAAAGTGTACACACATCACCATGTCCAGTCTGATGATGTCACCATCCTATAAATACAGTAGGAGAAAGGAAACCAGCTAGTAAAGCCAATAGCGCGCCATGTCAATATGTTTTTTTCTAGTATCATAACATAGTTAGCTAGGGGTTTGAATCCTGCAAATAGTGTGTGTGTGGGGGGGTTGTGTGCAATTGTCTTTGAAAGGAGTGTCCTTTTTGGAGACTGTGAAAACACACTAAAAGAGGTACATTCCTCTTTGGAAAGTCTGATGATGTCACCATCCTACAAATACTGCAGGAGAAAGGAAACCAGCCAGTAAAGCAAATCGCTCGCAGTGTTAAAGCGTCTCTTTTCAGTATCATAACATAGTTAGATAGGGGTTTGAATCCTGCAAAGTGTGTGTGGGGGGTATGTGTGCAGTTTCCTTTGAGAAGTGTTCCTTTTTGGAGACTGGGAAAACTCAGTAAAAGAGGTACATTCCTCTTTGGAAAGTCTGATGATGTCACCATCCTACAAATACTGCAGGAGAAGGGAAACCAGCTAGTAAAGCAGATATTGCCCCGTGTTCATGCATTTCTTTCCAGTATCATAACATAGTTAGGTAGGGGTTTGAATCCTGCCAAGTGTGTGTGTGTGGGGGGGGGTTGTATGTGTCCAGTTTCCTGTGAGAGGTGTTCCATTTTGGAGACAGGGAAAACTCAGTAAAAGAGGTACATTCCTCTTTGGAAAGTCTGATGATGTCACCATCCTACAAATACTGCAGGAGTAGGGAAAACAGCCACTAAAGCAAATAGTGTGCCATGTTAAGGGGTTGTATGTGTGCAGTTTCCTGTGAGAGGAGTTCCATTTTGGAGACTGGGAAAACTCAGTAAAAGAGGTACATTCCTCTTTGGAAAGTCTGATGATGTCACCATCCTACAAATACTGCAGGAGTAGGGAAAACAGCCACTAAAGCAAATAGTGTGCCATGTTAAGGGGTTGTATGTGTGCAGTTTCCTGTGAGAGGTGTTCCATTTTGGAGACTGGGAAAACTCAGTAAAAGAGGTACATTCCACTTTGGAAAGTCTGATGATGTCACCATCCTACAAATACTGCAGGAGTAGGGAAAACAGCCACTAAAGCAAATAGTGTGCCATGTTAAGGGGTTGTATGTGTGCAGTTTCCTGTGAGAGGTGTTCCATTTTGGAGACTGGGAAAACTCAGTAAAAGAGGTACATTCCTCTTTCCAAAGTCTGATGATGTCACCATCCTACAAATACTGCAGGAGTAGGGAAAACAGCCACTAAAGCAAATAGTGTGCCATGTTAAGGGGTTGTATGTGTGCAGTTTCCTGTGAGAGGTGTTCCATTTTGGAGACTGGGAAAACTCAGTAAAAGAGGTACATTCCTCTGTGGAAAGTCTGATGATGTCACCATCCTACAGATACTGCAGGAGTAGGGAAAACAGCCACTAAAGCAAATAGTGTGCCATGTTAAGGGGTTGTATGTGTGCAGTTTCCTGTGAGAGGTGTTCCATTTTGGAGACTGGGAAAACTCAGTAAAAGAGGTACATTCCTCTTTGGAAAGTCTGATGATGTCACCATCCTACAAATACTGCAGGAGTAGGGAAAACAGCCACTAAAGCAAATAGTGTGCCATGTTAAGGGGTTGTATGTGTGCAGTTTCCTGTGAGAGGTGTTCCATTTTGGAGACTGGGAAAACTCAGTAAAAGAGGTACATTCCTCTTTGGAAAGTCTGATGATGTCACCATCCTACAAATACTGCAGGAGTAGGGAAAACAGCCACTAAAGCAAATAGTGTGCCATGTTAAGGGGTTGTATGTGTGCAGTTTCCTGTGAGAGGTGTTCCATTTTGGAGACTGGGAAAACTCAGTAAAAGAGGTACATTCCTCTTTGGAAAGTCTGATGATGTCACCATCCTACAAATACTGCAGGAGTAGGAAAACAGCCACTAAAGCAAATAGTGTGCCATGTTAAGGGGTTGTATGTGTGCAGTTTCCTGTGAGAGGTGTTCCATTTTGGAGACTGGGAAAACTCAGTAAAGGAGGTACATTCCTCTTTGGAAAGTCTGATGATGTCACCATCCTACAAATACTGCAGGAGTAGGGAAAACAGCCACTAAAGCAAATAGTGTGCCATGTTAAGGGGTTGTATGTGTGCAGTTTCCTGTGAGAGGTGTTCCATTTTGGAGACTGGGAAAACTCAGTAAAAGAGGTACATTCCTCTTTGGAAAGTCTGATGATGTCACCATCCTACAAATACTGCAGGAGTAGGGAAAACAGCCACTAAAGCAAATAGTGTGCCATGTTAAGGGGTTGTATGTGTGCAGTTTCCTGTGAGAGGTGTTCCATTTTGGAGACTGGGAAAACTCAGTAAAAGAGGTACATTCCTCTTTGGAAAGTCTGATGATGTCACCATCCTACAAATACTGCAGGAGTAGGGAAAACAGCCACTAAAGCAAATAGTGTGCCATGTTAAGGGGTTGTATGTGTGCAGTTTCCTGTGAGAGGTGTTCCATTTTGGAGACTGGGAAAACTCAGTAAAAGAGGTACATTCCTCTTTGGAAAGTCTGATGATGTCACCATCCTACAAATACTGCAGGAGTAGGGAAAACAGCCACTAAAACAAATAGTGTTCCATGTTAAGGGGTTGTATGGGTGCAGTTTCCTGTGAGAGGTGTTCCATTTTGGAGACAGGGAAAACTCAGTAAAAGAGGTACATTCCTCTTTGGAAAGTCTGATGATGTCACCATCCTCAAATACTGCAGGAGTAGGGAAAACAGCCACTAAAGCAAATAGTGTGCCATGTTAAGGGGTTGCATGTGTGCAGTTTCCTGTGAGAGGTGTTCCATTTTGGAGACTGGGAAAACTCAGTAAAAGAGGTACATTCCTCTTTGGAAAGTCTGATGATGTCACCATCCTACAAATACTGCAGGAGTAGGGAAAACAGCCACTAAAGCAAATAGTGTGCCATGTTAAGGGGTTGTACGTGTGCATTTTCCTGTGAGAGGTGTTCCATTTTGGAGACTGGGAAAACTCAGTAAAAGAGGTACATTCCTCTTTGGAAAGTCTGATGATGTCACCATCCTACAAATACTGCAGGAGTAGGGAAAACAGCCACTAAAGCAAATAGTGTGCCATGTTAAGGGGTTGTATGTGTGCAGTTTCCTGTGAGAGGTGTTCCATTTTGGAGACTGGGAAAGCTCAGTAAAAGAGGTACATTCCTCTTTGGAAATTCTGATGATGTCACCATCCTACAAATACTGCAGGAGTAGGGAAAACAGCCACTAAAGCAAATAGTGTGCCATGTTAAGGGGTTGTATGTGTGCAGTTTCCTGTGAGAGGTGTTCCATTTTGGAGACTGGGAAAACTCAGTAAAAGAGGTACATTCCTCTTTCCAAAGTCTGATGATGTCACCATCCTACAAATACTGCAGGAGTAGGGAAAACAGCCACTAAAGCAAATGGTGTGCCATGTTAAGGGGTTGTATGTGTGCAGTTTCCTGTGAGAGGTGTTCCATTTTGGAGACTGGGAAAACTCAGTAAAGGAGGTACATTCCTCTTTGGAAAGTCTGATGATGTCACCATCCTACAAATACTGCAGGAGTAGGGAAAACAGCCACTAAAGCAAATAGTGTGCCATGTTAATGTGTCTCTTTCTAATGTCAAAACATAGTTAGGTAGGAGTTTGAATCCTGCAAAGTGTGTGTGTGTGTGTGGAGGTGTGTGTATGTGTGCAGTTTCCTTTGAGAGGTGTTCCTTTTTGGAGACTGGAAAAACTCAGTAAAAGAGGTACATTCCTCTTTGGAAAGTCTGATGACGTCACCATCTTACAAATACTGCAGGAGTAGGGAAAACAGCCACTAAAGCAAATAGTGCACCGTGTTAATGCATCACTCTCTAGTATCATAACATTGTTAGGTAGGTGTCTGAATCCTGCAAATGCTAACTGTGTATGTTTCACTGTTGGTGAACACGGTGTGGGTTTTGCTTTTACTATGGTATGACATAGTATGATGACAACAGTAAGTGCATTGCAGACATCAGGTATCTGCGTGGCGAATATATATTTGTACATGTCCCCTCAATCAGTACATATTTGTGAAGCCTGCATACTACATGAATACATTTGTTTCCATTGTCAGGTTGTGCCGCTGCTACTCAGATCGTAGGTCACATATGTATGTATGTGACTTGGCATTCCACTGTCGTGTTCTGTGACCAAGGTCATCTGTGGCACACACACCCATGACAGTTACTTAAGAGTTGTGTGAGTGAGAGTATATGGCTGGGGTATATGTCAGACATGGTCATACACAACAAAGTCTGCCAAGAATGGACAGTCTGTATAGGTGTACGACTGCCTTGTGGATATGCATTCAGCCCTCTAATGTCTGTGATACACCTTGGGACTCCACAGTACCTATGGATATGTGGATATGAAGGGACACATGACATAACATGGGTCTGTATGTACACAATGGTACCTGAAATACATGTTGAGGGCTACCACCGGTGTGGTACTGACGGGATATAGTACATGAGGTTGACTATGCCATAGTTGGCTTACTACTATACAGCATGTATCAGACAACAGGTATCTGTCTGTATGATACCCTTGTGTAGGATATGCGTCCCATCCAGGGAATGCATTGTAGGCCATTCCATGCATTCCCTGATTTGGATGGACACATTCCTAGTGTGTCTGCATGTACCTAAGGGGGCTATATGACACACAGGTGTGGTCACAATAATGGGTGGTGGTCATCACCACTGGTTAGTGTTATAGTGTAGCACCGGAAGGATCCAATTGATACTGGGTTCCCTACTACTGTGTGTCATTTGTCAGGACATCATCCAGTGATTGCTTATAGTCATGCAGTTGAGGTTGTGTATACTACCAGACTGCAAATCATTGACTGATATTAACGGTATCATCCGCAGCATAGTGTCAACCCATGTCATACACACATCTACCCATGTTAGTAGATAACTGTAGTAGAATGCATTCTGGCCATTGAAAGATGCAATGGGATGTTAATAATGTGTATGACAGGGTATGCCACACGTCCCATGTGTCCAATATGCATGTACATCCAAACAGTGCGCACTCACCATGTTCACAGATGTACACTTGCTAATTTGTACTGCACACATCACACATGTACTGTCCACTCGCTAACACATGCTGGCAGCACATCACACATCAGCCAAGTGGCACATGGATGGATAATACATACTCAGACCTAACAGTGGTGTAAACAATGCTACACTGACAAACAGAGCTTTGATGCATAATGTCTACTCAGATATACCTACAAGGATGTAGTTAGACTTCCTTGTTGACAACTCGCTATTATTGCTACACTGCTATAGTGTCACCCTGTTCATCAGCACCATGTTAGCCTGTCCCTCCATCGATAATGCAGATGACAGGAGGCGGCACAGATATCATCATATGCACAGGGCATTTTGTTGTTTGCCAGAGCCTGACATTGACCCATCCAATTGACATGTGTATGTGTGTGTGTGTGTGTGTGTGTGTGTGTGTGTGTGTGTGTGTGTGTGTGTGTGTGTGTGTGTGTGTGTGTGTGCGTGTGTGTGTGGGACAACAGTACAGCATGGGCCAATGTTGATGTAATGTGTGTGTGTATGTGTGAGCCCTAGTTGTTTGCTTAATGTGTGTGTGTCTGCATGCACACAGCTCCACCATGTGGCTGCCATATATGGTAGTTTGTGGGACAGCCACAGACTGTACCTGCTTGGCTGTACAGATCACTGCCTCCGGCCATGGACACAGTACCTGTGCCTAGCAGGGATGCTACGGATGGTATTGGGTACCAACCCTGACTAGGTACTGTCATCAGAGGCAGAGGTATGATGACTGGACCCATGTCCCTGCTGGGACTGGCCAGAGCCACATGCATGTGGTCTATTGGGACAGACAATGGACAGGACAACCCCGCTGGGGCTGGTACTGCCACTACAGGAGCGGCTGTGAGCTGTGGACCGTCCACGACCACTGCCAGCTGTTGCTGTTGCTGGCATGCGTCCACGTCGATGTTGCAACCATCCCACACGGTCCTGACTTGAGGAAGACATGTTGTGGAGGGCATCTATAGTCTCCCCCCAATGTCTGTCAATGACCTCGGTGTATATCTGGATGGCACTGGCAAGGTCACGGATGCTGTCATTGTTAGCGGTGTTATGTGCCCTCTGTACCCTAAGTCCCTGCCTGGTGTACCGTTCCATACTTGCCTGAGCCTGCATTACAGCCCAGAACATAGTGGTCATCGTAAGACCTGTGAGGGCACGCCTGCCATGGGGCAATACATCCAGTGGTGCTTCCCCGAGAACCATGGACCTCCGCCTTTGTGGTACCATTGCGGGTCTACAGCTATGGCTGCTGTGAGGGGATGCACGTGCCATGGGTACCACACTCTCCTGGGCAATGCCAACTGTATGCTGTCCCTCCCCTATGGCCATTGGTGGTGAGGGATGTATTGGCAGTATGAGTGTGCGCATAGATGGGGTTGAACGCTGTGTACTGTCGGTTGGTGGACCAACGACAGACCCTGTCAAATCTCCCTGTGCCAAAATACATGTTTCATCATCACCACTATCCATGGCAGTGGCTTCAGGTCACCTGCTGCTTTCGCCAAGCCCTACCTCAGCACCTGTGAGAGGAAGACAGGAACACACATTACGGTCTGCACATGCACACATGCACACATGCGCACATTCACACATACACACAGGCACACAGGAACACATGCACACAGGAACACAGGAACACATGCACACTCCTCACTACAGCAGATACACACACACAACAGACTTCCAAATCATACTCAATACTGGTTGAAGGTGGGTGACAGTATCACAAGGCAAACAGTCATGCACACGTGTCAGCATGCAGAATAAGTGTTGCTCAAGTCCATGCAGTGTGAGTGTAGATATCCAGAGTTGATGACAGTGTACATGGCTGTGGTGCATGTGTGTACATGTTCAGTGATTGCCTACACCCTGGAACACAATGTGTACAAGGACACAACATTTCTGTGCAAGTATTATAAGCTCTGCAATGTCCTGTGCACCATCACACACAGGTATACATACCATGGCTGCATGTGTTATCTGTGTGTCACATGGATTTCCATGTCTGATTGCAGTGTCTGTGTCTGTAGCAGATACTTGTGGACACACGTCTAGCACATGCATGCTATGTACACACACGGGATGGGTGGTGCATGTATACGTGATGGGATACCAATCCTGGACATGGTCATTGTAACAGTATGGGGTGTAGTAGGACCTGCAGGAATATGACACAGTTTGTCAGTGGCCACACCTGTGGCATTGCTACTGTGAGTGTGCTAAAGTACAGTAGAACAACAGGCATAGGTGTACAGATACTATTCAAATTATCAGTATTGCACACAATTGGCAGCACAACTTCTAAACACAGTACACATCTCACACATGCATAATCTAACAATACAGGTAACAGTAGTCTACAGCTAGGGCATGTTACCTGCATGCTCCATGTCACTATGCTGGGTGGCTCCGGCCTCCATGACGACACATGTGTGATGTTATTGTTGCTGTAGGTCAGGAGCCACCACACTTAGCAGCAGTTCCTCCACTCTGGTGAGGGGGGATGTATGGCCACCCCACCAGCTATGGCAAGCTGTTGTCTGTGGAAATCAGACGCACGCCGCTGGATATGTCTAATTAAATCACTGCAGTGATGGCGTACCTGCTCATATGTTCGGTTATGCATGCCTATGTCATTAACCCGACGAACAAGTTCTTACCACAGTGCAGTACGCTCCTACTGGTGCTGATTGGCCCTTGAAAACAGCAGGGTATAGTGCCGTACCAGGCTGTGGTGGACTTCCTGTTCCTCTGCAGCTGTGTAGCAAAGGTTCCTGTGATGAGCCATAATCCTGGAAGACAAGTAAATGATATGTGTGAGCAAGTCATGTGGCACGCTTAACATTATAAAGTACAGATATCACTTAACTGCTATATATAGCATCTGTTCATCTGTCAGAGGATACACACATTCAATGCCACATAGTGCTCAGCCCACAACTGGCTGACAGTGCCTGCCATACTCCATAAGACACACCGGTATACACCAGTACTCGGCTCACTGTTTGGGATCCAATGCACAGCCTTGCCAGGGGGGTACATATCAAGCTAATGCATGCAGATATATGTCATCCATTGCGATGAATGTGAAGCACAGTTACAGTATAACCAGTAACCCACCCTAGTCGTTGATGCCATACCCCTACCTAACATATGTGCACAGTTGTTAATATAGCTGGCATACTGCTGTAACAGAGTATACATGTTGCTAGGTACACACGCAAATCCTGCATCACACATGTGATTGCAGACATGGTACAGGCATCATTACACACACATCAGACATTCATACCATACACAAATGTATGCTAACACAGATGAGCATTTGCTATGTACCTTACAGTACTGTGTGCCCCTACTTACAGATACCTATGCCTGAGGAATGTAATCTGTGCAGACTGCAGGAAACACACAAGACTGTGTTACCGGGGAATGTGAAAATACACCATACTGTGCTGTTTATGCCTACAGATTCAGGTGGTACAACAGTTCTAATGTCGGATGGATTCTATATATATACATATGTATATATATATATATATATATATATATATATATATATATATATATATATATATATATATATATATATATATATATATATATATATATATACACATATATATATATATATATATATATATATATATATATATATATATATATACACACACACATACTTGTAAACAGCCACTGCTGTACATATACATGCACATATATGCAGATATACTGGCCGCCTTTCATGGTGGGAATATCAATTATGGAACAGTTGTGAGACATACGATTATGTAATAATATTGCACAGTGTTGTGCAGAATGCATTTCGCTGTCCTCAGGCCGTATAGCCGTAGCAGACTTCACTGACTGTAACTCAGTCCGACAGCATTTAACCACCACATGACATATACCTGCACTGCTTGCTGTTTTCAATGCGACACACTACCAACCTACATAGATATGTGCACATAGCAACCTTCAAATACATATATATGTCCAGCCTTCACTAACAGTTGCAGTATGTCCCTTGCCCTATGCACATCTGCATATACATATAGATACGGACTGCTACCACATAAGGAGTGTTCACAGAATGTAGAGTACACTTCAGACACATCATTCGGATGCCAGCAAATGCATCTATGTTACATACCTTACCTTTGTGTTTCTCAACTCAGTCTGTTGTACCTGTCGATGTTTTATTATTTTTATTTGTTTAGGTCGGTGTCCTCCACTGCCTCTGTTTGTTTTATTTTTTGTTTTGGTTGGCCGGTGTCTCCAACCGCCTCTGTTTTCATTTTTTGGTTTGGTCTTTCCAACTGTTTGTCTGTCTGTCTGTCTCTCTCGCTCACTCTCAATCTCTCCAGTTGCTGCAATGATATTATTGCATGCGTGGACAGCAAGTAGAGGCTGCTTTTTTAGGTATCTGCACATGTGCATGTGATGGCCTCTACACCAGTTGGCGCCCACCATTTAGTAATTGCATGCAGCCTGCTGTGTGGTAATTGCAGTTCTCACTGTGATTTCAGGAAACTGCTATAAAATGATAGGTTAGGTAGGCGTAGGCCTTTCAGTTTTGTAAGGTTGGGACCATGCTTGTTTGCTGTGGACACTGTTGTGTCAGTCAGAAGGTTGGTATATGTCTCATATCTGAAGCTGGGTTGTAGCCAGTGAAATGCATGTTGTACTAAAACCTGACTGTTGCTTCTTCAGGTACATTCTTCTCAGTGTGTAAGTTTACTCACACCTCCTAATGCTAACATTGGATACATGGGAGTATGTACTTTCTTTTAGAATTAGGGAATTAACTGGCATACAATTTACTCACACCTCCTAATGCTAACATTGGATACATGGGAGTATGTACTTTCTTTTAGAATTAGGGAATTAACTGGCATACAACAGTAGTTATTGCAATGTATTCCTATGGCTTTCCTATTTTCCCTTTACATTCAGTCCTTGTAATACATGTCATATTTCTTTATTGCAATGTATTCCTATGGCATTCCTATATTCCCTTTACATTCATTCCTTGTAATGCATGTCATATTTCTTTATTGCAATGTATTCCTATGGCTTTCCTATTTTCCCTTTACATGTACTCCTTGTAATGCATGTTATATTTCTTTCAGCACCAAGTTATTATATATATGCTGTGGCTTAGTGGTACATCATGCAGACTGGTGTGTCCAAGGTGTGGGGTTTGAGAATGGTAAGGGTGTTTTATTTTGCTGCTGAGCAATACAAGGGCCTTGTCATACAGAGTGACAAAGACACTTTTAAGCAGTTGTAAGCGAGTTGGCGCGGGTTTGCGTGACGCTTAGTGATGCTAAGCAACGCTTAGCTTAGCTTATTGTATTTTAGCAATACTAAGCTAAGCTTAGCTTAGCTCATTTTATGTTAGCAATAGTAAGCTAAGCTTGGCGGAGCTTATCATATCTTAGCAATGCTAAGCTAGGCGCACACATGCGCACACTGGTGCAAACCCGCTTACTACTGTTTACAAGTGCTCACTCCCGCTAACCCCCGCGCTCATGTCTTTGACAGAAAAGTAAATGGGGAGATAGGAATGTGGTGATAAAAGGTGCTCAAAAAGGGGAAGACAGTAAGGAAACTAGCTTGGGATGTACACAGGTGTGGAGAAGGTCCATAGCTGCCCATTTCTTTACCAGCAACAGCTGTGCATATGCAATACATTAGGTGGGATATCTGAAACCTTCCACCCCTGATAGAGTGGTGAGGACATCTAAGTATGTTGTACTACCAATTATGAATATCAGGCACATGCACTGTTTGTGAACAGCTATACTGTCATTAGCACGTTACTCACATCTGAACAGTTTGTGGTTTGTGTTGGCATTAGCACAGTCTGCTCAGGACGACTGGACATATTTCTGTACTGTGTATGCCTACCTACATCCTTGGTTTTGCCTGACTACACGGGTATATAGTACCTTTGGGTAGGGGTGCAGAACTGCAGTGTGCATTATTTATTATCGTGTGATGTTTATCTTGCTGAACATGCAGAGTTGCTGTGTATCTGTAAGTCTATGAAGGCTTGTAGTCTGTCTGCGTAGCTCCCACCTGTGGACATATCCAGATGGTAGACAGAGGTCAGCCTAGTATTCTTTGACTGTGCACCACAGCAGTCTTTTCAGCATCTGAACAATGGCATTGTCACAGGTGGTTGCTAGCAGTACATGGCTACATCCTTTGCTATTTCTGTGTTTTACTTCTACATAAGGGCATGCTTGTGGGATTCATTCTATGGCTATTTGCAGAGTGTGTAACAGCAGACAAGCTGATATGCCTGTGTGCTTCTGACTCTTCCAGGCCTCGCATACTCTCACGTATATATTTGAACAGCCTCAGGGAAAGGTACATATAACTGGGATACACCTGTGATATAGTTCTGACATTTTTCAGTTCAGACTTTGGGTGATTCAGAGCATTTCTATTACTACACTTTTTCTGTCATGCAAGTGGTGTCTACTCTCACTTATTGACATTTGTTATGAAGTGAGATTCAACACCTTTCTGCCTACTGTTAGTACATTTCACAGGGAGTCAGAGGGGCAGAGCTAACATTTGCTTACTAATCAGAGTCATCATGATAGAGCAGTCACTGTTGGGAGGTCTAGCCTGTGACCTATGCTAATATGCCAGTGTGTATCCTGCTCTGATACTGTGTGGGGTTTGTAAGTTGCTACTGTAACCTTATTCCCCACTAGCATGGCTGATTCTCTTTTCACAGTCATGTCATGCAATTCAACAACACCTGCTGGTTAAGGCCCATAGAACAAGATTTGTGTTATGCCATTCCTATTTTCCCTTTACATTCACTCATGGTAATGCATGTTAAATTGCTTTCAGCACTAAGTTATTGTATATCTGCTGTCGTTTAGTGGTACTTCATGCAGACTGGTGAAACCAAGGTCCCGGGTTCGAGACTAACAAGGGTATTTTTATTTTGCTGCTGAGCAATACAAGGGCCCTGTCATACAGAGTGACTAAGGCACTTTTAAGCAGTTGTAAGCGGGTTTGCGTGGGTTTGCACGACGCTTAGCGATGCTTAGCTAAGTGCACCCTCGCTTACTACTGCTTAACAGTGCTTACCCTCACTAACCTCCATGCTAATTTCTTTTAAGGAAAAGAAAATGGAGAGATAGGAAAGTGGTGAAAAAGGGGGCACAGAGAGGGAAAGACAGTAGGAAAACAAGCTTGGGATGTGCAGGAAGGGTGTAGGGAAGGCCCATAGCTGTCCATTTCTTTAACAGCAACAGCTGTGCATATGTTGAAAATTTGGATTGAGTTTTGAGACCTTCCACCCCTGAGAGAGGGGTGAGGACAACATAGTTTGTTGCACTGCCAATTAGAATTATCAGTGTATATGTCCTATGGACATGTGTGCAAAATGGGAAGCTATGTATGGGGTGTAATTTTTTTTCGGGTACAGATTGCCCATTTTTTTTTTTTCAGGTGAGAGTGGTAAGTGAGGTAGGGGAAGTAGGTATATTTGGGGAGGTAGGTTGGGGAGGTAAACAGACAAGACAAACAAGATACATACAGGGGCAGAATTCGACACATGGGGTGGGTGAACACAACTGACGGGGAAGGTTGTTTGGAAATCGCAAGCCCATGAGCCCACAGATGGTAACAGTGGAACTGAGATCCCCACCCATGGGCAGTCACCACTGCACCTTCACAGCCCTGAGGGTAGCTGTGCTGGGGGCTGAGTAGGATGGGCAGGCTCACCCATGACAAGCACCACTCTCGCCTCAAGCTGGCGTAGGGGATCAGCGACTGAACGCTGTATCTCCATACGCACCACAACCCAGACCTTTCGAAGGGTGACGGGTGGCCCTTCTCCACCCACGCTTGCACAGGGGGATGAGCCCCATCCCCTGCAGTGCTTCCACCCAAAGGTAGCACAGGACCAACAGAGGAGGGGAGTCCGGGCTGGGCACAAGAGCCACTGATGCCAGGTGCACTCGCCAACTGAGGAAGGACAGGTGGGTCCGCTGGGACCGGCCTTCCCATACGTTCTGTTATTAGGTGTGTTTCATTACAACATAAGCAACAGCATTCCAGATTAGTTGTAACAGCATGCAGTAATATTCCCATTAACCCAACACACCACAGTGCCAACAGCTGAACAGCAAACATAACACATGCATATATTGAACAACAGTGGTTATTCCAAATGCATGCAGGGATGATTGGTAGCAACAGGCCACCATGAACATGGTGTTTGAACAGGGCACATGCATCAACATGAGTGCAAATATTTATAGAACAATTGCACATATATCCCAACAAATATTTAAGATTACACATACCCATTGAGGTGTGGAATTGCATGGTTTATGCACAAACAGTAGGGTGTAGAAAAAACCTCTGTTAACATCTTATAAACAGTTTTACTCTACACTACATTCCTAGTGACTGCAGGTGTATATTCCCTACATGTATTATTACACTTGCCACCATTATTAGGTTGTGTAGTGGGTTTGGCTAGTTCAATCTGTACTTGACCTATATCTCACATACTAACTGTCCAGGATGCAGATGTTACTGCTACATATTTCATGGTTGCATTTATATTTCTTTATCTACATATCTGGATGTTTTCACATGACATTTTCACTTTAAATTGTACAGAACCCTGCATTTATTGAAGCACACTTACATTTCTGGGGAACATATTAGCATGCTACTCGTGTGCCAGATTTACTTATGCATACCATCCAGTAACTGACTGTTGAGGACTGTATATTTACTTCACAGCTACTAGCACTGCCATCACCCACTTTAGATGGGACTGCAGAACTCTGGGTTGCCAGCACTTTCTAACACATCACTATTTGTATAATGCAAGGGTACAACAACATTTCATACTAAGTGAAACAGACACACTCTGGGTTTTAGACCTTTATTAATGACATTACACACTTTTCCACAGGCTCACCCCTTTATTTATTTTAACAGTATATATGGCAGACATGTTCATGACATATTATACCTTTATTAATAGGTTAGCACACTCTTTTTCCAGGCTCACTCACATATTCTTTTATATGACAGTGCCTGCAGAGATATTATTCCAGACATTTGTTACCTTTCTTAATGGGTTACTACACTCATTTTCTGCCTCTCTAACATATTTATCTGACAGTACATGCAGAGGACTTATTCAGTCCATTTTATGGCTATATTATTGGACTACAACACTTTCTTTCATGCTCTCTCCCATATTTTATATAACAATACATGCAGAATAATCACTAACCTGCCTGGTGGTGCAGCCTTAGCAGCCTATCTTCATAGGCTTGCTGATTCATAACGCGGTCACCTGCAGCTGTAAAGTAAATGAAGGGATATTGACACATTCCTATCCGTTATACATACTCCATTTTAAATCCTTACAAACTACATTCCATGGCTACATACTCAGTTGTGGGGCATCACGCATCCCACGGGCCTCCTGTATCCACTGGTTCAGACGGTCCTCCTTTCACCTCTTCAGGTCCGCATGGTGGTGACGGACCTGCTCACCAGTCCGGGGATGCCTTGTGGCACTGGTGAGGTCATGAGCTGACCGGTTCCAAGCCTTTGCCTTGTACTCCATCCCTTGGAACTGGCCTTGCAGGAGTCTTGCCTCATGACGGTGGAATAGGAGCCAAACCATGTATTTGGACTCCTCGGTGCCCCATCTCTGTGCTCGGAAGCACACTCCCTCTCCAACACCAGACATTCTGGCTGCAGATGTGAGCTACAATCAGTTATGGTGTGTATTCCCGCCTGTGGGGCTTAAATATGCCACATTTCCCACACTTTTTTGTGATTGGCCATTTTGTAAAATTCTCGGCTGACTGCAGACCTGCTTAGTAATGGTTAGACTACCATTCCTAGGTTTATGTATGTTAATAGTGTTTGTTTCCTGTACGTTGTCATGGCTTAGTGGTTCTGTACTTTGATTATGATGCAACGGGTCCTGGGTTCAAACCTTGGCATTCTTTTATTTTAATACTGTCTAGACAGGCTAGGGGGTGTGGCTGCGTTTAAGCAACTTAGCTCTATGTTGCTCCCATGTGCCATACGGTGCCCTGGTTGGCACGGCGTGCACATCCATGCAAACACATTGTGCTGGGTAAAGCATTTTTAAATGTTGGGCAACTCTATTGCGCTGGGTAAAGCGTTACTACACTATGGGCAACTCTGTTTAGGTGGGTGAAGTGCTATTAAGCTATGGGCAACTCTGTTTAGATGGGTATAGTGCTATTAAACTATGGGCACCTGTGTTTAGCTGTGTAAAACGTTGCTTAACGGCAGGCTATTTTATAGCTGGGTCTTTTAAAAATATATATTTTGTTCGCTGATACATTGGCCATGTCACTGCTTTTAATGAAATTTTAATCATATTTGTCTGATATTATTTCAAATACTGATTTAAAACATAAATAAGAAGGGAAGTGGTGTGACTCGAACTGTTAATGCCTTCTCTTTGTGCATACGCTCTACCATTATACTACTGCTATTTGGATCAATTTGTATAAGTAGTTCTCATATGTTCTTCAATGTCACAATTGTTAACTGTGGCTAAGCAATGGGCACACCCGCGCAAACAAGCACAAATATGGGCAGATATAGCGTGGATTTAAAAAAAATATTTAATTTTTTCCGTTTTATAACTCTGATGGGGGTTTACAGTGTCAGGGAGCAGGGATGGCTCGTGGCATCGGACTGCCGGACTGCAGCCCCCTCAGCTAAATAGTAGTAATTGTTTATGTTTTATAAATAATGTAAAAAAAAAACCCTTTTTTTGTACTTTAAAATCAAATTTCGAGTCCACGACTCGGAAGTACACACATGCGCATTGCGCACTTTAACCGCGGTTTTAAACAGCTTTTTTTTTTTTTTTTGTTTTCATTGCAGCCTGGAGGAGCAATGAAGGCATCATGTGATGCCCAGAAGTCTATGCGGTTCCAAACCGCATAGAAATGGAAGGGGCTCAGACTGCAATGTCCGCAGGCACGTCATGACGTGCTTGCTGGGCTAAATGCTGCTGATTGGTTGTCGCTCTCTTCCTGGGCTTTATGTGCTGGGAAAAGAGCGAGAATCAGTCAGTCAGTTGTCGGCTTCTTTGTGGATTGACCTTTTTGGCTTTTTTAAAAATTTTTGTTAATAATTTTTTTTTGTTTTGGCATTGATTGGATGGAATTGGGTTTTACTTATTTGGGTGGATTTTTTTGTCAGCTGTTCTGCAGACTGCAGCCTGTGCTAGGGAGAGAAGGAAGAACAGAAGAACAAGAAGAAAGAAGAAGAAAAAAGAAAGAAAAGAAGAAAAGAACAGAGTGAAGGTGCAGAATTAAAGTAAGTATATTGTGCTGCTATTGTAAAACTGTGTACTATGCAAGCAAACTGTGCTTATTTATTAGCAGAAGACTGTGACACCTTACGTGGCTCTGAGCAAGTACCTGCACTCACCTTGCTGTATAAATCAGTGCAATGTCCAGCGATGATACTTTAAACAGCTTTACATCAACTGCGATGCAGCAACTATAGAAAAGGTTATGCATTTACTAGGAACTGGTCAGAGAGGGAGACTGTGTGTGTGCTGATGTGCTGTTCTGCAGGAGGTAGTTGGGGGAACTAGGTAATCAAGCTGAAACTGTAAGTATCAACTCTTGTACATCTGAAGACACTGGTTCCACTGACACTGTGTGCCACACATCCTGAATAATTTTCACTGCTGTTGCTGCATATATTAATGAACAGGATGCCTACATTTATGTCTCTGCCTCTCAAGATGAAAATTCAAACAGTGTAGATAAGACACAGTAGCTCAATCTGTTATTTTCTGTCTTAACTGGGTAATTATGTATTTCTCTGAATATTTAACTTTTAACTGTACTGTCTGACTTCTTTTTTAAGCAAATAATTTTTATTTATTCAGTTTTAAGAGCTTGTGGCAGATTTATTTGCTTAATTATAAGTTGATAAGAGGGTATTTACTGTGAATGGTGACTGCTGGTATCCTCTCCTGATTGGTCAGACTGTTCTGCATAGCTCTCAACCTTCCATCAACAAAATAAGGAACACCAGCCCTCACAATGTGGAACAAATTAGCAAAATATGGAACACATACTAAAAGCTTCAACCAGGAAGGTCATAGGATGGTTAAAATATGCTGCTTTTACTTATAAAGAAAGATCTTTTGATGAATTAATACGATTCATTTCTATTTACCATGAATATCAGTTAAAACTGAAAGTGTGACAGACCCTTTCACTGTAGATAGAACTTTGAGGAACATGATTTTTAAGACCCCAAATGAGGTATGTTCCTTGTAAAAAGGTACACTTGAGAGGCATGCTGTTCTGTTATAAATTACTACTTGTATTTATAGTTACTTGGTGTATTTTTCAAGAGTAGGAAAAGTGACTGGAGATCTCTAGTCAGGTAATCTGTGAGTGGTGATAGTGATCTACCATTGGCCAGAGCAGACAGCTGTAGCATTTAAAAATATTACCAGCCTTCCCTGGAAAAAACACTGTGTGTGTGTGTGTGTGTGTGTGTGTGTGTGTGTGTGTGTGTGTGTGTGTGTGTGTGTGTGTTTGTTTTCATCTGTCCTTGATTTTTACAGAATGGTCTGGTTTCTGTCATATCTTTTGTACTGTTGATTTATGCTTATTACTCAAAGTGCCTGTTGCTCTGTGTTTAAGTAGCAATACTTTAATGACCATCAGGTAAGCTTGGCTGATATTGCAAGATGCAAGTAAGCTTTAATAAGCATACTGTTAAAGAATTGCCAACACAGAAAGCCTTTCTGCCATGTAGAGAATACTTAACTAGATAATGTATAAGCCTTGGGTATTGAAATGCATATGCCAGTATTTGTAATAAAGGACAGGATTACATTATTTTAAGAGTCTCATTACACTTGGAGACTTCCAGTCATCTCTGCAGGCTTTACCCATAAACAGAATGCCAATTGTGTGGTCCATAACCTGTACAGTAATCCTTTTAAGCAATGTATCTTGAGCTTATTTCTTGTTTGCTTTTCATTTTTTACTTTGATCATGTTTTCACCATGAAACAAGTAGATGTCAGGCAGCAGGTCTTTTTTTTGATAAGGAACATTTTTACAAGTGGGGGCATCAGAGATGTTTGCTTTCAGCATGTTACTTGGTACTTTAATAAAGCTGAATATAAATTATAATTAGAACTGCAGTGCAAGAAGTGGTTTGAGTTGAGTGCTGTTTGTTTTTCTTATACTTGATTTTGACTGGCATTCCATTAATGTATTTAAAAAAAAGTAATTTATTTTTTCATGCCTCACAACCTTTGTTGTTTCCATCTAGATATTAAGCTGTCATGCAGCCAATGCGTTGAAATATTTTTATTCTTCTACACTTCATTTTGTCTTGATTGGACTCTCATAATGACGGTTTGGCACCCAGGGCAGTATATTTAGTTTTTGTGGTTTGCTACTACAGGTGTGTGTGTGTGTGTGTGTGTGTGTGTGTGTGGTAGGGAATACCTCAGGCTTGAACCCTGTACCTTGTATGCAGGTGCTAAAGACCTGAATTCCCTACCCACCACCATTTGTAAAAAAAAAAATGCAGATTTTTGCCTCATATTTGATCTGATCTGTTCCTCATAATATCTGTGGTTTGTAAATGTTGCAATGCTTGATATTTGATGGTGCAGTGGTAGCACTGTTGCCTCACAGCTGCAAGTTCTCAGGTTTGATTCTTGGGTGGGGTGCCTTCTTTTTGGGGTCTGTATCTTCTCCCTGTGTTTGTGTGGGTTTACTTTTGTGTCCCCCCATGTTACAAAGACATGTCTGCATTATTTCTTCCTGGGCCTCTGCTGAAAATGTTTTTTTTGTTCCAAGTCAGACTGTCATGATTAACAAATGTTAAATAAAATTGACAGGCATTTGAATTTCAGACTTCAGGTTTCTGAATGTTTAAATCCTTACAAATTTGATGGTGCAGTGGTAGTATTGTTGCCTCACAGCTATAGGTTTTTCTGGTTTGATTCTTGGCTGGGGTGCCTTCTGTGTGGAGTCTGCATCTCCTCCCTGTGTTTGTGTGGATTTGCTCTCGTGCCCTGCCATTTTACAAAGACATGTCTGCAGTATTTCTCCCTGGGCCTCTGCTGAAAATTGTTTTGTTCTGTCAGAAGTAAAATTGACAGGCATTTGAATTTCAGACTTCATGTTCTTCAGAAAATACATAGTAACACAACCTTTTATTCTAGCAATTTTCTAAGTTTATAAAGATGAATATTTGAAATTTGTCCCTTTTTTGGACTGTATTCCCCATTATTAAGGTTGACAGCTATGGCAATAACTGAATTCACTGAATATGTTTGATGGCCATTACTGGGTTTGTCCAGGTGTTTTTTACTAAGAGGTTGACAGCTATGGTGAGAACTGTGTGTCCCTGGTTTTGGCTTTAGACCCCCCCCCCAATAAATTTTGGCTTTTTCCCGTTTTCTTGTGCTGCGAAGTTGAGATGAAGTTGAGTATTGAGTAGATTTTACAAGGAGCTGAGAGCTGCAGGGGAACAGAAGTTTGGTGTTGCTTAAGTGACGTCGGTTTGCCTTGTTAATAGCACAACAGGTTGTATACCTGCTTTTAATGCAGAAGGCTGTGGGTTCTACTCCCGCAAGGGGTGGATGCTGCCATACTGAGAATGTTCTCCTTGGTGAAGATACTAACTATGCGTCTGTTATTAGTTTGCCATCCATTTCCTCTTGCAATATTACTAGCTTATCATTTTTTTAATGTAATATAGGCAATTTATTCCTGAGGGGCAACAGATTTTTCAATGAAACCATGAAATATAAAGGTGTTTGCTAGCAGCAACCTCTTCATTAGTTACAGATTTCTTTAATGTGGAATTATTTAGATGACTTTTACTTCTTCAGAGATTGTGCATATTTACTGATAATGGACTGTAGAATTGTGCATATTTACTAATAATGGTGGACTGTGGAAATTAGTAGACTTTTATGATGGAAATGTTCTGAACTGGGCAGTTTTGTCATTATGAGTGCACGTGTTTTGTTTCATTGCTTACTGGAAAAATGTTCAAAACAAATTTAAAATGCCCTCTACCAACTGTACTGTATTGTACAAGGAATATAAATTTAGTACAATAAGGAAGGTGTATCAAAGAGCACATGTATGTTTCATATGCAAGGGGCCTATGATTTGAAAACAGGCCAGAATTAATCTTTATCTGCCACTGGCAAAATGTATTTTCTTTGAATGTGGGTTTCAGTGCTGTTTCAATGAATGTGAGTTTCAAGGGCAGAGAAGTTTTAATGCTAAGTCTATTTTTCATTGTGAGACTGCATTACTTCGTTTAGCAGATGTCTTAGTGTTTGTGCTGTAAAATACAAAATAAAACTTTCAAATGAAGTCCAACTCATCATAGAAGTAAAGCAGTATGCACATTAGTGTTTATGGTAAATGGAGTGAAATAGCCAAGTAATGGATCATTGGAATGGCTGCAGAGGCTCCATTCAACCATGATTTTGTCAGGGGGGAAGGGCAGCAAACTGAGACAGGCCCAGCTGAACTATACCTCCCAACTGTCCAGATTTTCAAAGAATGAATAGATTTTTGCTTTTTATTTTTGGTTTGTTCTTCATAATTCCTAAATGATTTGCCAGAAAACTACAAATTTTAAGTCACTAAATAATGATACACTGAGTTTCAGACTTCATAACCTTCAGAAAAATGCATGCTAAAGTAAGAACTGTTATTCTATCAACTGTCTCAATTTATACAAGAGCAATTTTTAGTACTGTTTATATGTTCCCCCAATATATTTGGCCTTGTTCAGATTGACTGCATTAACAGGTTGAGAGGTACATGCAAATAAATTGCTTTATAGAATTAGGCATAGCCAACCTCTCAACTGTCCCCGATTTTGGCTCAAAATGTTGCTCTTCCGCCTAATAATCCCTCCGCAAAATAGCAATTTTGGAAGAAAACATGGAGGGTTTACAATTAAGAAATAACTATAATAATCAAAGTTATAGATTACTTGAAATGCATGTAGATTCTTTTATTTTGTCAGCTGCTCAAGTTAGCAGTACTAATATTAGAGTGTCCCTTCTTTGACATGTTCCCAGCTGTATTGTGTGGCTATTTCATATTTTTGCATCACATTTTTGGTCCATTTTTCATAAAATTGTGTGTTTTGGCAAATTAGAGACAAATCATTAAAGACTGAAGTTAGAAAATAATGACAGACATTTGAGTTTCATATTTTATACCCTTCAGAAAATTTATACTAATGCAAGACCTATTCTATTATCTTTCTAAGTTTATTAGAGCAATATTTAAAAATTGTCCTTATTTTTGGGCCTTTGTCCCACTTCTGTGTATGGCTTTGTCCAGATTTCTTGCTCTGAGGTTGAGAGGTATGACAAATGTGTCAGGGCCATCACAGTCAGCCAGAGACATTTCAAATTGTGACATACTTGTTGCACCCCACTAACCCATGTAGTGACACTGGATGTTTCCAAGCAAGGCAAGGAGTAGTTATGCAGTGTAAATGTGCAGTGTCCCTCCCCATCCAAGGTAGACACAAGTACTACAGTGGCTTTTCATCTGTCCTTGATTTTGCAGAATGGTCTGGTTTCTGTCATATTCTTGTACTGTTGATTTATGCTTATTACTCAAAGTTCCTGTTGCTCTGTGTTTAAGTAGCAATGCTTTAATGATCATAAGGTAAGCTTGTATGAGATTGTAAGATGCAAGTAGGCTTTAATAAGCATACTGTTAAAGAATTGCCAACATTGAAAGCCTTTCTGTTGTTGCCATGCAGAGAATACCTAACTAGATAATGTATAAGCCTTGGGTATTGAAGGACAGGATTACATTCTTTTAAAAAGCTCACACTTGTTGGAGACTTCCAGTCATCTCTACAGGCTTTACCCGTAAACTAAACATAATGTCAATCATGTGTGGTCCATACCTTGTACAGTAATCCTTTAAGCAATGTATCTTGAGCTTGTTTCTTGTTTGCTTTTCATTTTTTACTTTGATTATGTTTTCCCCATGAAACAAGTAGATAGTTGTCAGGCAGCAGGTCTTTTTTGGATAAGAAACATTTTTACAAGTGGGGGCATCACAGAGATTTCTACTTTCAGCATGTTACTTGGTACTTTAATAAAGCTGAATATAAATTATAGTTATAACTACAGTGCAAGGAGAAGTGGTTTGAGTTGAGTGCTGCTTGTTTTTCTTATACTTGATTTTGACTGGCATTCCAGTAATGTATTTAAAAAGTAATTTATTTTTTCATGCCTCACAACCTTTTGTTTCCATCTAGATATTAAGTAAGCTGTCATGCAGCCAATGCATTGAAATATTTTTATTCTTCTACACTTATTTTTGTCTTAATTGGACTCTCATAATGATGGTTTGGCACCCAGGGCAGCGTATTTAATTAAAGTTAGTTTTTGTGGTTTTGAGCATAGCCCCTCCCCTTTATAGTTGGCCACACCCCTCCCATTGACCCCACCCATTCAGCTGTCTCCTGCAGCCCCCCTTTGATTTGCAGTCACCGGCCGCCACTGTCAGGGAGAGTGGTGTTGGGTGCAAGTACATTTGAGCGGACTCACTCTTGTCTGTTGACATTATGCTTTTTAAAACCTTGCAGGGGCGTGGACTTTTAGACTGCTCGGCAGTCGGACACACCCCCTGCTTGCCTATTAAGTCTGTGTAAGAGTTAATGAGTCAGTGTGCCCTCATGAATATTCATGGCACGCTGACATCATATCGTTCAACTGCAGCCTCCGAGTAAGACATATTAAGTATTACACGGAGGTTTTGTGAATCCGGTCCATTGTTTTTACGAAAGGGAATGATGATGCATTTCTTTGCATTCAGTTTGAGGCTATACTTAAGACACCAGTCATTATTTTTGCATAAGACCCTTCTGAAGTATACTGACAGCATTTGGGGATTCAATAATTTCACTCAGTTTGCAGTCATCCACAAACTTGGTCAGCCACAGCCCCTTAGTTTTGGTCTGAACTGCCCAGCACTGGCCCTTGTGATACATTGGTTGATGTGGAGTCAATAACTTTGATAGTGTGCAACCAGTTTGTGAGTCAGTTGGCAATCTGTCTTACAACAAAGGGGTTTACATTCAGTTTGCTAAGTTTATCACTAATATCTTAGTGTGAGATTTTGTCAAATGGACTTTGTCAAGTCAAGGTATGCTGTGCACACAGATTTGCCCTCATCAATGGCTTTGGTCACATTTTCAAGGAAATCCACCAGGCTTACCAGGCAAGATCTGCCCATAACGAAGCTGAATTGGATCGGATCCAGGGTTTGGAGGTCAGATATGTCTTTATTTATGAGGTCCATGATGATACATTCCATGACTTTACAGATGAGGCTGGTCAGACTTATGGGTCTATAATTCCTTGGGTCTGTTGCTAAGCCACCGTTGTGGAGGGGAATAACTGTTGCTGTTCTCCATTCTGCAGGAACAAAGCCTGAGGTTGAGCTGTGATTGAACAGGCAAGTTAATGGTGATGCTAGTTCATGTTTTAGTTTGTTTTAGAAGACAGCCTGACATGCTGTCTGGTCCCATAGAGGCTCTGTGTTTTGCCTTAGACAAGGCTTTAGTGACCTGCTCTTTGGATATGCAGGGTGGGGGTGGGGGCAGTTGGGTGCAAGGTTCCTTTAACCCATGTATTGTTTATCTTAGTAATTTGTGCTATTGCAATGCAGATTATTATTAGGGGAGGTACCTATCTGTGTATTTTAGGAGAGACACTAAGAACGATGATTCTCCTGTTTGCTAAGCATTTGAATTTGTACTTATTATAAAAGACTGAAACAGGATGAACTGGTGGTTAAAAAGGGGTGAAGAGCCAATGCAGAGGCATGCAGGATTATAAAGTATAGCTGAAAAGAGTCATGGATGGAAGAGTAGTGTAACTGAAACAGCTATTTCATGTAATTTCATAGATAGTTTGATAATTCATTTTTAGGAGAAGGATGAAAAATTGTAAGGTATAAGTGAGACTGAGTTAAAGAAAATAACATATTAAAATGGGAGACAAAAACTTTAACTTAGGAAGAGGTGTGGCATTATGAAAAAAATAATTTTGAAGGATATACACACCGACTAGGTCTGATGCGGAAGCCTTAAGGATATTTTTGCTTCCATGCCATTGTGCATATTAAAGCCAATTAAAGTCTGATTATACTCATCAAAAGAAAATGGAGGTCTCAGTATGGATAATCCCATAATAGTTCTGGTTTCTAATAATTGTTTAATATAATTTCTCTTATGATAAACATTAAAGATTGCGCAGTAGATATTGTCAGATTTTCATATGCAGACACAGAAAAAAAGTTGTGATTAAGAAAAGAAAACTTATAAGTACAAATGGGTGAAATAACTATTAAAATATTGATGAAGAATGATGTTTTGATTAGACTATTAATGTACATAGGGAGTGCTCTAATTTTGGTATGATATTTATTTTGCTGCTTTATATTGAAAAGATTTGTCTTCTGAAACTAAACTCAAAATTGTATAATGCAGATTTTGTGTGGACAAGATATAATTCTGCACTGGTATTTTTTATGGTATTTGCCACATGGTAAATAGTATGTTAAAGCTGAAATATTTTATAAAGCCTTAAATGGAAAAAAAAAACTACTCAATGCTTCATCTAGAGAGGAAAATAGTGGGCTGAAATTTTGCTGAGTACAAAGGATTGGACATTTTGGAGTAAATAATAGAAAGCATGTCCAAATTTAAAGACTTCGAGACAATTACAAATAAAAATGTATGAATATTATGAAAATGTTTCATAATAATATTGTGGAAAATCTAGGTAAGATCATTATTAAATGTTTATTAGTATTTGGCAAGGAAGGCTGAAAGTGTTGTATATAATCATGTTTGTGAAATAGATAAAGCTTATAATGAAATTATTATTTTTTATGTTTGATCTTTAGGAGTTTGTACCCTTTGATGTTTCTTCTGATACTGTTAGTATGATGGACTGATGATATGAACTTCAATTTGTTTTTTTAAATTAAAAAGATACTGCTGTTGGGGTGATCTGCTTTCTATTACTTGTGGTGTCAATGTGCTGGAGTATTCTAATATTGACGTAACCAATATTAGTTGCAAAACTATGTTTATTACTGGCATAGTTGGGGATTTCCTGATGAGGTCTGAAGATGTTTGTTAAGTGAAACATAGTCTAGCTATTGAGATAATAGAAAAAAGTCTCTGTCAAACTGAACGGTGGAGAGATGCTACAGTTATTATAAGCAAAAATCTCTGTGTTCTCTTTTTAGGGAAAACAGTATTTGCTGGGATGAAATATATCAGCAAATGAGAATTATCACACACATAATAATAAGGGCAAATATCAGTTTATGCAATGGAAGGACATATGCAGCAGATTTGATGGCCGGAAGTGCTACATGTGTGCCTTTACCAGAATGAAATCTTTTGAGATTTAGAAAAAAAAAGATAGAAACTGCCAGTATAATTGACTTTGTTCCAGAACCATATCGGATTTACTGATTGCATGCCAATTGTTTCCTTTCATTCAAACTGCTAAAAAAATTGGCATTCATTTTGAGTTACTGTATAATGCTTTGACCTATGGCTAGAACCTCACTAGGAAAAAGACTTGCTCTTGTCATAAATGTTTGTACAGAACTTTGTGTCAGATAAAGAAGATGTATTTTATTCAGTTTAGAACTAAAGTGCTACTCAATGTGGACGTTAAACAAAAACTAAAAAAGCAGTGATCAGGTTATTTAGACCAAAGGCAATTCTAGGTCATCTTGGAGTGTGGACTGAATGATAAAATACAATAACTCAATGTATGGCTGTAGATGAGAATGTGGCACATCTTCTTACTGTTTATCTGTCAATAAATTATACAGGAATTATTGACTTGGTCAGTCCATCCAGAGTTTGATGTTTTTCTGGGAAAGAATGCCAAAAGAGAAGTTATGAGAACTCAGGAGAATATGATCTTAACAAAGTTAATTGCAAATGACAGATTACTAAGTTCAGTCCTAACAATCATAATCAAATGGATTAAAATGTTATTGTTCATCATTGTGACATGTGATAGAGGAAACTGTGTCTGTAGTACAAGAAAGGGAAAAAAGCAGGAGTCACTTATTTATAAACAAATGTTTTCTGATTGAGGAAATGTAAGACAGGGGTCTACAGAAAATTTATTGTCAAATTAGTCTGAAATGCCAACAAGTTGGGAAAGCATAAGAAAGAGGATAATGTAAATATTTCCTCTAATAAGTCTGAAGTATGTAAAAAGTGGGTGTTGAATGCCCTATGCAGTAAGTTAATTTTATAGTTGAATAATGAATATAAAAGAAGAAGAAACATAAAATGCAAACACACTGGAAGGACTAATAAAGTTATGATGGATGTTGCACTCATGTTTAAATGTAAATTGTTGTCAGACAGAAGCTAAGAGAAATATACTTGCGAGTGAATAAAAAGAAATCTACTTCTGAGTGGATAAAGAGATACAGGTCTGACACAGCTTCTTTACAAGGAGTAGATTCATATAATAATATGACACAGAAAGAATAAAGGCTAAGTGGAGAGAAAAGATTATTTGGACTTTGCAATTTCTAAAATAGTAAAATTAAGTTGTTAGTTTTGTTGCATGATTGAATATGTGCTAGGATATATGTGTTTTGATATGAAAAACATTAGACTAATTAATATTTATGTTTCAGTGATGGAAAGAAAAAGAAAACCTAATAGGGTGATAGAATCTTGTTTGTTGATTTCATGCGAAGTTAAAATGTAAGACATTCTATTGCATATTTAAAGGGGAGAAACAAGAAATGACAGAGTAGGCATCTGCCTATTGGGTGATATACCAAAAAAGATTGACATATAGATAAAAATAAGAAACACGTGTATTATAAGAAGTAGTATATGAGCACTTATTGTTCTTTTTAGTGAATATTTTTGCAGTGAATATGCAGTTATAGTGACTAAGCATTTTTCAGATTATAGACCTGTTATTATAACTGTACAATATGTATATTGTAGTAAAAAGAAGAAAGGTATTACTAGGATGGATATAAGTTCTATAGTGAATGAAAGGTGCAAATTGAATTTGGATTTGCTTTGGAAAGATTATACCAACAGGAGAAAGTGTAATGGTTGTTGGTCAAGTTAGTAGCAAGTTTTAAAATAGAAAATAATTATAGAATGTAATTATATAAGAAATTAGATAAGAATAGAATGCTGTAATCAATATTTTATAGCACTAGAGAGTAAGTAAAACAATACTGAAGGGAACAGGGATGATTTAACAATAGGACAGATGTAGAAAGAATGAGGTACAAAAACAAAAGTTTCTGATTTGAAGTCTGAAAGAACAAGGTTTCAGTCATTGGGTAAAAATAGGTCAGAAAGGTTAATTATTTGATGGAATATATTTTTGAATAAAGAAGCAATATAGTATATTGCAGGACCAGATTTTTTATGGGGAGGGGGCTGTGAGATGCTTTTTATAAAATTTATATGAGGAAAGAAAGAAACACAGTTACATGTAGAAAGTAGGACATGAAAATATGCAGTGGTGAAAGGAATTCCAGTTTTAGAAAAAGAAATAACAATGCAGGAAACAAATTCTGCTTTAGAGGGACATAGATTACATGGAGCTCCAAAGAGGAACTAAATAACATTTCATTATTGTATTTAATTGGAATACTGGTAGATTTGGTTATTGGCAGAGGTTTTTAGTTAAGTGGCTATTTAAAAGAATGATCAGGAAACAGCTTGCTGGCGGATTGATGAAACATATATGGAAAAATAAAAAGAGGAGGACAGACAGACATTTAAGAATTGGAGCTCAACATACATTCTTTGACAAAGGTATTAGAACTGAGAATGGAGAATGTGTTGCTTGCTTTAATTAAGAATAAAATGCATGGCTTAGCTTAAGATAAACACTTAAAAAGACTTTTGTTAATATAAACGCTGGCGCTGGATAAATGAGGAAGTAAAGGGTACTGGCACCTTATGTGATGAAAATGAAGGCTTTGATAAAACTTGATATTATGCTCTTACAGTCATGGTTAAAGAATAGTTTTATTTTTTATAAAAGTTTATGATCATTTTGTTGAATAGACTTGTGAATGGCTATGTGTGTAGAAAGCTTCTAGTATAAAATGACATTTTAAAAGGTTCATTGTTCCTTGATGCAATAATAAATGCTTTCACAAGATATATAAATGGGAGAATGGGAGGCCAAAGTGTGTTATAGGAGAAATAACTAAGGTTCCATTGCCAGTCTGCTATGCTGATGATTTGGTATTAATGTAGAAGGAAGAAAAGCAGTACAAAAACTTGTGAATATTCTACAAGAAATGAGAGTAGTAATGAATGAAGAGAAATGCAAGAATATGGAAAGGTATGCTGGGCAGATGCTCTAGATGAATTTGAAAAATATATAGCCATCTCAGAAATATATTTTGGCTTCATCAAAGAAGTAGCACAGGAATAGGAGAGAATATTTCTAGAGTTAAAATAGACTTTTAATTGAGGTTAGAGGGGGTGGGAGCAATTAAAACACTGATTCAGCAAAAGCTATGTTTTTAAAATTGTGCATTTGGGGAAATAAAAGTATCATGGAGGGATGTATCCATTTTCTAAAAATTAAGAGGTAGAAATATTTGTTTTTTTTTGGTCTTATTTGGATATATTAATTAAATTCAACCAAGAAGTAGAATATTGAATACTATCAACCCTATTTTTATAATGATACAGGGAAATTGGTGTGGTTACAAAAATATGACTTGATAAATATTCACCCTTATTAAATTTATTTTTGACCATTAAGAAAAGGAGATTTAATATAGCATGGTGGTTTTCTTATTAAAATCATATTTAGATATAGAAAGATGTTTGAGTAAAAAAGACTAGGACAAAAAAGAAGTGACATTTGGCTGGCATGTAGAAGTATTATGAGCTATTTTTTGGAAAGGAGCCTTCTATGAGAATTCAGAAGTTTATCAAAAAGAAATATCAATAGATGGAGTGTAATTCAGTTTTGTGGGAATGTGATGAAAATTACCACATGAAAACTTTGCATTTAATTATGAAATGAGATAAAAGACTGTATGCAAAAGAATGTGTTAATTTCTAAACTATTAATTAAATGAGATAATCAGGTATATTTTTTCAGTGTAAGAGGTTACAGAGTGTTTGGCAAGTATTGATTAAGAAAAGAAAAGAATGTATTAGACGTGCTGATTTTGGATAATATAATGCATGGAAATTATAAGGGGTATGCAAAGTTAGAACTAATAGATAAGATACCAATGAAATGGCACTGGACTATATGTATTTTGTGGTTAAAAATGTAATAAATAAAAAATATGATATAAAAATGATGTGTTGTAAGAGGATATATTAGTGATATGGCTGAAGTTTGGATGCTTTATATAAAATAATTGTGCATTTTTATGCTACAATGGAATACATATGTCATAAAAGACATGATCTGTTAATCTGTACAACATAATGAACCATACGTTATTCAACAGGATGAGTAATAAAAAGACTTGTTCTGGATTTGATTGAGATGACAGTGATGGAAGGTGCATTGGCAGACCTTCTGGATAACATTAGAGCCCCTATATTTATGTTACTATTGACAAAAGATATTGTGGACTGGTGTTACAGAGTATATTGATGGCAGTATCCTTCTAGACAACATTATTTGTGTTGGTTGAGATGGCACTGGGGTTTTAAGCCCAAGCTGCATGGTTAATGTTTACAGGAATAAATGAATAAAGGGGCATTCACTTGTATAATTTCTTGCAGGAAATGTGGCAAATACTTAGTCTATGGTTTGTCAAAAAATGGAATGGACTTGTGAGCAGAAAGGTGAGCTTACCTTAGAGGTGCTGTAACTTTGTGTGATGATATGCCAGACTGTGAAATACAGACAGAGGGTTTTTTGGTATAATGACTGAAAGGCAGCAAAGAAGAAGGCCTAATAAAAAGAGATGTAGCATAAGTATAAAGGCTGTTGTGGAAATATAACACTTTGGGTATATATTGCTGCAACTTAGTGTATGTACTTTGGGTCCTAAATATTTTGGCATCTTTTCCTTTTGGCATTATAGATGACTTGACTTTTGAATTAGAATGTTAATCAAATATAATATCTATTTTGTATTAAGTATGGAACCCTGGAATCACTTTAGTTGTTATACAGTTTTATAAATGTGAATAAAAAAGAATCATATTTTTTTCAGACTTCTTGAATGAACTAAAATAAAAAGACATTGAAAGGCTATAGAGTCATGCTTGGATTGGATGATTTGATAGTGATACATATTGCATGCCTCAAAATACTATAGCAATAACCCACGCTTGTGGTACGACGGTTGGCGGTTTACGGGTGCCCGTTTACGAGGGACCAGCCAACACCAACCACGGCGCCAACCGGTACCCAGCTATTACCCACACCAGGTTATTGCTATTATACTTTATAAACACGGCACTATTTCTTACCAGAAATTTCTTAATTAAATAGCATAGTATGCCCATACTTTAATGCCGGCCCGCGCGTGTGCCAAGAGATGTGAAGCTCTGATGTAGTTCGCCGCCATCATATCAAGAGTAAGCAGCACCAAGCAAGTAGGATTTTTTTTTTTCTTAGTGTATTTTGTTTGAGTTAGTTAACGCGAAATGAGTTTAACATAGCGACAGTTTTCCGTTAAACTTTTTAACCGTCTCGCCCTTAAATTAATTTAACATGTTACATTTAAAAACAAGCAACCGAACATGGCGAGAACGGAAATTTAAAGTTTTCTTGTTTTCTCCGTTGATGGGTTTAACATATGATCTCGTTTTAAAAATGGCAAAATAATCCTTATTTATTTCGCTAATTCTCGCTGGGAGATCTCCCATTTAACATAGCGAAACAGTGTAAAGGTTCGAAAGATTAATAAAAGCGGGTCCGGGCGGAACGACCTTTTTCCATCGGATAACTCGATGAGCAATGCACGCTGGTCAATCAGCATGCACGTTTTGGGGGGATCATGGTATAATAAAATTTTTAACTTGACAAGTGTGATACTTCTCAAACATTTTGGCATAACATTTATACAGGCCCAAAGCTTGTTGATTGAGCAAGAGTTTTACCCAACTAATGTTATAATATCTGAACAAATTTTATACAGGCTATAGGAATAAGGTACTTACAATAACAAGTAAATTATGCCAAGAAATAAGCAACATTTGGAAAAGCAGAATACTTTGGAATGGCTGCACTAGGGAGAATGATGTACTTAAAGAACAACAAAATAAAACATTTCCTTTCCCTAAAACATGTACCATCTTTGCAAAATGATATCAATGCTTCCACATATTAAAAAAAGGATGACTTAGCAGTTTCTTACCCTCTGTGGCATCTGTCTTAGCTTCCTCAGTGCATTACTTCTTAGGAAATGTCTAAATACTTTATTTAGAAAATTGTCACCTTTGCCTTTGTATATATATATATATATATATATATATATATATATATATATATATATATATATATATATATACAGAAATATCTCAGAAATATATTTTGGCTCCACCAAAGAAGTAGCACAGGAATAGGAGATAATATTTCTAGAGTTAAAATAGACTTTTAATTGAAGTTGGGGGGAGCAATTAAAACACTGATTCAGGAAAAGCTATGTTTTTAAAATTGTGCTTTGGGGAAAATTAAATTATCATGGAAGGATGTATGCATTTTCTAAAAATTAAGAGGTAGAAATATTTGTGTGTTTGGTCTTATTTGGATATGTCAATTACATGCAACCAAGAAGCAGAATATTGGGTACTATTAACCCCGTTTTTTTATAATGATACAAAGAAATTGGTGTGGTTACAAAAATATGACTTGATAAATATTCATATTTATTAAATTAAGTTTTGGCCATTAAGAAAAGGAGATCTAATATAGCACAGTGGTTTTCTTATTAAAATAATATTTAGTTATATAAAGATGTTTGAGTAAAAAAACACTATGACATAAAGAAATAGCATTTGACTGACATGTAGACGTATTATGAGCTGTTTTTGGAAACGAGCCTTCTATGAGAATTCAGAAGTTTCTCAAAAAGAAATGTTAGTTGATGGAGTGTAATTCAGTTTTGTGGGAATGTGATGGAAATCACCACATGAAAACCTTCCATTTAATTCTGAAATGAGATAAAAGACTGTATGCAAAAGAATGTGTTAATTTCTAAGCTATTAATTAAATGAGACAATCAGGTATATTTTTTCAGTGTAAGAGGTTACAGAGTATATGGCAACTATTGATTAAGAAAAGCAAAGAAAGTGTATTAGACGTGCTGAGTTTGGATAATATAATGTTGGGAAATTATAAGGGGTATGCAAAGTTAGAACTAATAGATAAGATACCAATGAAATGGCACTGGACTATATGTATTTTGGGTTAGAAATGCAATAAATAAAAAAATATGATATAAAAATGATGTTTTGTAAGAGGATATATTAGTGATATGGCTGAAGTTTGGATTGTTTATATAAAATAATTGTGCAGTATGATGCTACAATGGAATACATATGTAATAAAAGACATGATCTTTTAATCTGTTCAACATAATGAACCATACTTCATTCAACAGGATGAGTAATAAAAAAAAACTTGCTCTGGATTTGATGGAGATGACAGTGATGGAATGTACACTGGCAGACCTCCTGTATGGCATTAGAGCTCCTATATTTATATTACCATTAACGAAAGATATTGTGGACTGGTGTTACAGAGTATATTGAATACAGTATCCTTCTAGACAACATTATTTGTGTTGGTTGAGAAGATGCTGTGGTTTTGAGCCCAAGCTGCAGGGTTAATAGTTACAGAAATAAATGAATATTGGCCATTCACTTTTATAATTTCTCACAGGAAATGTGCCAAATATTTAGTCTATGGTTTAGTCAAAAATGGAATGGACTCGTGAGCAGAGAGTTGAGCCTACATTAGAGGAGCCAGAACTTTGTGTGATGATGTGCTAGACTGTGAAATATGGACAGAAGTTTTTTGGTACAATGACTGAAAGGCAGCAAAGAAGAAAATCCAATTAAAAGAGATGTGGCATACGTACAAAGGCTGTGCTGAAAATATAACTCTTCAGGTATGGTTTACTATCAGTATGTCGGACCGGACTTGGTCAAACACTACTTACATCGACCCATGTCCATGAAAGTTGACAATGCCGAATGCTGACATTGCCGAATTATGTCCTGAATGTGACCACGGAATGGGCTTTGACATGGGTCGAGATAGGGGCAAGATTTGTACTTAGGCAATGTCGGGTTCGACATTGTCACCATTCAACCACTTGCCTTTCGTTGAAGTGGATTCGTCCGAAGCCACTTCATATCGATAGTAAACCTTTGGGTATATATTCTTTGCAACTCACAATACTGCAACCATTAGACTTTGTAGCGAATGTACTTTGGGTCTGAATATTTTGGCATCCTGTACTTTTGGCATTATAGATGACTTGACTTTTGAATTAGAATGTTAGTCAAATAAAATATGTAGTTTTTTTATTAAGTATGGAACCCTGGGATCTTTTTATTTCTTATACAGTTTAATAAACATGAATAAAAAAGACTCACAAAATGTTTTTCAGACTTCCTGAATGAACTGAAATAAAAAGACATTGAAAGGTTTCCTGATAAAGTCATGTTTCAATTTAATGGTTTGATGGTGATACATATTGCATGCCTCAAAATACTAAACTTTTTAATTTCACAAGTATGATATTTCTCAAACATTTTGGCATAATATTTATACAGGACCAAAGCTTGTTGATTGAGCAAGAGGTTTACCCAACTTAATGTTATAATATCTGAACAAATGGTATACAGGCTACAGGAATAAGGTGCATACAATGACAAGAAAATTATGCCAAGAAATAAGCAACATTTGGAAAAGCAGACTGTTTTAAACTAGCTGCACTAGGGAGAATGATGTAGTTAAAAAACTACAAAAGAAGACATTTCCTTTCCCTAAAACATATTCCATCTTTGCCAAATGATCTCAGTGCTTCCACATATTAAAAAAAGGATGACTTAGCAGTTTATTTCCCTCTGTGGCATCTCTGTCTTAAGTTTCCTCAGTGCAGTACTTCTTAAGGGTGAAGGAAATGTCTAAATACTTTAGTTAGAAAATTGTCACCTTTGCTCTTGTATTAATTTTGCTTATCATGTTTGGAAGTATCTTACCAAGGAAAACACCAATAGTAAGGCAGATGCATCTAAATTTATTAATTCCTACTCATTAAAGTCAAAAATCTGTAGACTGTAATTTACAGCTGTACACTAAATTAATTTTGGATAAAATTCTATTGACCTGCTTTTAATCTGAAGGTCAAAACTACTCATAATCACTAAGAGCAACTCCATTAAACGATGAGCTTTGGAAGCAAAAAGGTATGATACTTGGCTATCTCTGGGAAAGAAGGTAGGAGAAAAGCTGGCCATAAAGTTTACAAATTTTAACTTTTTAAAAGAGTAAGTTATCTCAGTCATGTCTTTATACTTCTGCAAACAATTTCTATAGATTGCTTAATACTTGCATACGAAAAAAAAGTAAGAGCAACTGAAAACCACAGACACTTTTGTTGTGGATTTTTAGACAATAGCATTTCTCACTGTTTGCATTTGAAATAAATGGAGTATGATATGACAAGAAAGACAAGAGTGAATTAGTCTAATCTTCTGTGCACTGGCAACCTATTACTGACAAAAATAGTTTTTTCCAAGAAAGCAAGACCAGGTCAGTATGTTTGCTTCCAAGAAGTACTCCAAGATAGAAAAATATACTATTTGTAATAAGTAGCCATTGTCATTGTGCTGCTGCTTGGTTTGGATTGTGTAGGACTTAATTAAGATGTAAGTAATTCAAGGGAAGAAGATAGTATAGACAGAAAATTAACCAGGAAGTATTGAATAACAGAATCATTAAGAAAAAGTTAAAGGGGCTATGAAACAAAACATAAAAAACAGTTTACAGGTTAAAGAAAAATATAAAGAACAGTTTACAGGTTAAAGATGTATAAAATGAAACAGAAAAAACACTTTTCTGCCATTGAGGCAAAGGCCTGGTGAAATGAAAGAAACAGTAGAGAAAGATTGAGAAAACTCATTAATGAAGAAGTGATATAATTGGACTTTTCATTATTTTAATGCGTATGGATTAAAATATGGGAAATAAATTGCTAGTGCCAAAATGGATATTGAAAACATGAACTGATGTTCCTTGTGTATGTGAGGCTAGCATTATATCACATAGGGGAAAAAGAAAAATATTTTTAAGGGGGAAGTATATTTTAGAAAAGTCAGGTTTGGAGTATTTATCAAAAGAAAAGATCTTATATAAAGGTGGAGTGCATAATATTTGCATAAATTTTCATTATGAAATGTGGTTTTGAGAACAAAAATGAGGGAAACTGTAACCTTTGTTTTAGATTTTTTAAAAAATGAAAATTAAATAGTGGTTAGCAAGTGAAAGTTTACAGTTAAGTAGAAGAACATGTTATATTTCTGGGTGTGGTAATGCAGAATAAAGACAGCAATATGGAAGCTTTGAAAACAGAAGAAAGAAAAGTGATGAGGAATTTTGATAGGATGTCAGCATTAGTTGATCATAATCTAAGTAAGAATTTTAACAAGGGAACTAAACAAAAGTAAAGTGGGATGATAAATAGCAGAAAAGAAAATGCTGGAGGCTTAAGTCACCTCTTAAGATCAATAAAGTTAATA